>NW_025318872.1:4652500-4921137 GCF_018153725.1 Drosophila mojavensis
TTATTTCGTTTATGTATAGATAAAACCATTATTTTTTCTTCCTATTTTACAATTCAACGTTTACTACATCGATCCATCTGACTTTTGATCCTGCTGTCCTTCCATATTAACGCAAAAACTTCTTTCAACACATAATTTTTATACTCATTCACGAAAGTGAATTAGTATATTGGTTTTGTGCAGTGTCCGTTTGGCTGTCCGTCCGTTCGTCTGTCCGTGTGTCCGTATGAACGCAGTTTATCTCCGTTTTATAAAGTGTTAAAATTTTCCTGATCCGCCCACTAGGGGCGTGGAAACTCGGAAAATGCATTTTTCGATATACCAGAAATCATATTAATTGAAGAGCTAAAAAGTTGAAATTTGGAATGTAAGTCCGCGTCGACCACCTAAGATCACGAGCTATGGCATATATATCTACGCCCATTGGGGGCGTGGTAAATCGGACCTGAAGATGTAGAAATTTTGTTAATTCTGCTATATTTTGGACACTATTGATGCTTGAGACCGCAAATTTAGTATATACACTCGGGCTGACCACCCAAGATCAAAAAGCTTCGACTGATATAAGTCTGCCCATCGGGGGCGTGGTAAACCGCAAAAGTTTATATCTCCTATAGTATAATAGGTAGAATTGGATAAAAATCATTTTTACGCCTCTTTAGGGGCGCGGCATATCAAAAAATACCCTGTAATTTTCACATTTTTTGAGCGTAAGCATTCAAATATTGCAGTTAGGGTACTATTAGCTCGTTCTAAGAACTGACAAAAAATGAGGTGTCTACACCCAGTAAGGGCATGATAAATCAGAAGAGCTGCATTTTATACAGTATTGGAGCTAAATTTAGCTGCTAAATTGCTGATGGGATGTGCATGAGTATTCCGCAGTCGGAAACGCCCGACTACAACGTTCTTACCTTTTTATAATAGAGAAAGTCAATATTGAACACGAAATTTGAACCCGTTACTCATCTAAAGAATCAATTATGTTTAATCGTAACTTGATAGCTCAAACGGCGTTCAAAAGCAATCATCAAATGAAAAAACAAACAAGTAAGAAAGCTCTAGTCGAGACTACTCGACTACGAGATCCCCTGAACCCTTGGAGCAATAGCTATTTCAATAATTTTTCGCGTCTTACAGCTTACACAAGAAACACGCACACACACACACACGCGCACGCACGCACGCACACACAGGCATACATACACATACACACACATACATACACACATACACACACACATACACAAACAATTACATACATATACACACACACAAGCATAAACACGCATGGGCGGCAGTGAGCGCTTACTATGAGAACTTAATTGCTTAATAACTTTTTTGTGGACGTATGATCATCATGAAACTTTCAGATTATGATTATGACATGGATATGCATGTAATTGCCAAAGCACAAGTCTCTAGTATTTGAAATACGCTTTTTACAAAAGTGTGGGTGAGGGGGTGAATTTAAGGGTGGGGGGTAAATTTTAACAAAAACCGAAATTGTATAAATTGCATATAGGCATACATTAAAATTTTGGAGACTCTAGCAATAAAGGTGTAGAAGATATAATTTTATAACTGGTTTTCGATAAGGTTTTTTATCGATAAAAAAGATCGGGATGAGTTATCGATTTTTAATGATAAACTTGATATGCGCGCTGTAATTACGAACATTTTAAAAAAAAATTTGAAGTCTCTAGCTCTTATATCTTCTGAAATCGACGCGTTCATACATACGGACAGACGGACAGACGGACAGACGGACAGACGGACGGACGGACAGACGGACAGACGGACAGACAGACGGACAGGGCCAAATCAACTCAGCTCGTCGCCCTGATCAAGAATATATATACTTTATGGGGTCTGCCACGCCTCCTTCTGCCTGTTACATACATTTCAACAAAACCATTATACCCTGATTTCCCATTGAAAATGGGTTCAGGGTATAAAAACAAAACTATTTGGATCTAATTTATGTCTGTTGTTTGCATCCAAATAAAACATTTGACAAAGTTGAATATACTTATCTTTATTTATAATTGATTAACATAAGAACGCTTTGAACTTCACATATTTATTTGTTTATACTTATTAATAGTATATGTGTATGTTTATTGTCCTGTATTTCATTTCTGAGTATTTCACTTATTTATTGATAAATATGTGTTGTATTTATATGTGTACTTACATATGTAGTTGTAATATTCTTTATTTAAATTAACGGGAACTTATATTTATTGTCTTATAGTAAATTTGTATTATATAACAATTATCCATTTCAATATACTGCTTTATTATTATTTTGTGCTTTGAATATATTTCTTAGTTGGCCACAATCCGATATTACTGTAAAATGATGAAAATAATTTTTTAATTTGATATTTTAATTTTGATAACATATTTCTTTAATATTCTGATGTATGTTCCCTGATTATTATTATATTTGTTTATTTCTTTTCTTATATAAATACACTAAAATAATTAAAATTAAACTAAAATAATTTTTGTTTTTATTATCTTTAAATAAATATAAGGAGTAAGAAACCTGCATTTTTAGTTGAATTTTTGATTACAATCAGAAAAAGTATCTTGAAAAAAATATTGAATATTAGAGAATATAAGACGGCAACTTGTAAACAGTGCCAGGAAAATTAGGAGGTTCAGTGATGGGAATGAGATCAATAGGATTAAAAAACAAGTAAGAAGGCTCTAGTCAAGACTGCTCGACTAGGAGATACCCTGAACCCTCCAAGCTGATATTCTAATCATTCTGCACTTCTTCTATGCACACATACATACACATGCATCCAGACGCACGTATAACAACGCGCTCTGCTGACGGCGCAGCAAGCAGCGAGTGCGCTTGGGCTGCGCTGCAATGTGGGCAATATTATACGAATTTATTTGTTGAATAATTTAATTTCTAGACGTACAATCTTAATGAAAAATAAAATCTGTAAATTACAAAATGTTTGTATTCATCATATGTACACAGTAAATCTGAAGTCTCCAGGTCTAATGTATTCCAATGAGACTGAAAAAACAAAATCAATTTTTCGATTATTCTCGATAAAAAAGTTATCGGTTAATTTATCGAAAAAATAGCAAACTCGTACTGCGTATAGTATACACAAGTATGCATGACAAATTTCAGATTTCTAGCCCTTATAACTTCTGAGATCGACACACTCATACGGACGGACGGACAGACGGACAGGGCTATATCGACTCAGCTCATCGCGCTGATCAAGAATATATATATTTTGTGGGGTCTGCCACGCCTCCTTCTGCCCGTTACATACTTTTTCACAAAACCATTATACCCTGATTTCCCATTTTCAATGGGTTCAGGGTATGAAAAAACAAGTAGGAAAGCTTTAGTCGAGACTGCTCGACTACGAGATCCCCTGAACCATTCGAGCAACTGTTAGTTCAATAATTCTTTGCGTCTTTTTGCTTAGACAAGAAATACACTCACAAGAAATGCAAGCACACACATGTATGTATGTATGTTCATATGTACATAAGTGGAAAAGTACACATATATGAATGCATATATTCGGATATGTACATGTGTGTGTATGTATGTTAATTTCTACATTTCCACGCATGTACATTCATATGTCAGCATATCCAAATGAATAATTTCTGTCAAGCCAAAATATTTAAGTTCATGTATTCACATTTTTAAATGTATGCATATGCTCATACATGCACGTCGGCTCATACATACATACATGTGTCTATTATTGCTTATTTTGCAAACATATAAATTTGATTAAAATTCGAAAGTTTATACACATGTATAACTGATAGCTCAATAATTCTTTGCGTCTTTCTGCTTACACAGGAAATACACTCACACACACACTCACAGACACATACAGTCACGCACGCATAAACATGCATTGACTGTAGTGTAGGCTTCCTATGGGAACTTAATTGTTTGATCATTTTTTATGTGGATGCACTTCCTTCATGAACTTTTAGATTGTGATTGTATCATTAAAATGCGTGCATTTGCTATAGCTCAAGTCTACAGTACTTTAAATACTCTTTTTATAAATTTAGCGGTGAGGGGGTGGATATAGCCTGGGGGGCCTGGGAGGAATTGAATTGAATTATAACAAAAGCCGAAAATCTATAAAGTACACATCAATTTGCATATAAAATTTGGCGACTCTAGTCTAAAGATATTGGAGATATTAAGTAGTTTATTTTCGACAATGTTTTGAATCGATAAACAAATAACGGGAAGAGCTATCGATTTTTGGAGATAACTTCGACATCCTCGCTATATATACGGACCCTTGAAAAAAAATCAAGACTCTAGCTCTTATATCTTCTGATATCGACGCGTTCAAACATACGGACAGACGGACGAACGGACGGACAGACACACGGACAGGTCTAAAACGACTCAGCTCATCACCCTGATCAAACATATTTATACCATTTGGGGTCTACCACGCCTCCTTCACCCTGTTACATACATTTAACAAAACCACTATACCCTGATTTCCCACTTTCAATGGGTTCAGGGTATAAAAACAAGAAAGAAAAATTATAATAATAAGTATTCTTTAAAGTATTTTTCCTAATTGGTCAACCTTTAAGTTTGTCAAATAAATTTGTCTTTTAAATAGGACAGACCGGTATGGAACATAAATAAGGCCTTGGCTTTGCATTCAGGCTCTTGTCCGACACTATCTTTGGTTTCTTTATTATGCCTGTCCAGTTAATCACATATTTATCTAAGTGAACAGCGTATTATTTAGGGCTAGGTAAAACAACTTACTAAAACATGGTAGCGTGATTTATGTATTGCAGATGTGTTTTGTATTTGTGGCATGCATGCAATTGTCCGCCAAATAAACTAAATTGCTCAACTATAAATTTATTACAACTGCAATGAAGTCGGCTTCTACGTAGACAATTATAATACTTTTTAAAAGCGCTGCTTGTGGTGTAGTTTTACTTGAAATAACATTCATAACTGAATTTTCGCATTCAATTTTGTATTACTTTAATTTAGTTTGACAGCGAAATAATATAGATTAGGACAAACACGAAGAATTCAAGTTGCATTATTAGATATACATATATCATTTATATACATATTTGTATATTAGTATATGACCGAGATGTGATAATTGTTGTTGCAAGAAATTATTAATTATTAATTTAATGGATGAAAATGAATGCTTTTGAGTACAGAACTGGACAAAGACGAAATGGAAACAAAGAAAGAGCTACTAACTGTTAAATAATTATTGCAACTGTTAAATTGTTATTGTTGTTATTTTGCTATAAATTATTGTTGTTATAATTTGACAGAAAGGCCAAAGATCTATTCATATACTGTCATCGAGTCTAAGAGTTGGCTATCTGTATTCTGAAATAAAAGTGAGACTCGCTACACCAAATTAGTTTCATGCAAGGAAAATGCTAACGAATATCCAATTGTGCTAACGAATATCCATACACACAAAAATTATGTGTATATAAAAAGTATGACTTGATGTCCAACCAAGCAATTCAAGATTTTTAGGTTTCAGCGACCATAGTTCAGATTTAGTATTTAGTAGTGTGAAAGCTGAATGTGATACAATTACTCAGAAGCAGCGATAGATGAAGAAGAAGATGAAGATGGAGCGAGCCCAGTATCTGTGGTCGACCACATGCACTTTGGAGTATGCAACGGCACGTAGCAGGATGCGAGTAAATTATGCATGCAGCTTCAAGTGCAATAAAACAGAATTTAATGGGAATTTAATGTTGAAAACATTATCAGGCTCTGCACTGGCCAAAGTGTGTGGATTCGACAAACAAACGGGCTCATTCCAACAAATAAATGCGCTCTCGTTAGGGGTTGTGGGTAGCGCATATGAGTGTGAAGTTTGCCGACTGTGCGACAATTGTCGAATCAGCCCATTTTTTATACTCGCTCAGGAAATGAAAGAGTGTATTGGCTTTCTACAATATCCATTTACCATGTCCATTTATTCCGGAAAACAGACAATCAACAGACGCAGAAAAACAATAGTTTTTTTTTTTTTTTTTTAAATTATAAAATATTTCCAAATGAGTGATTATTATTAATGGCCCACAAATGTTAGGTAAAATATAGCATAAGAAAAGTTTAGCTAGTGGACCATAGGGCCCTTCTCTCTCCCTTATAATTTCCGCGATCCGCTTATAGAAAAGTGTTAAAGAAATATGCAAAACTTTGACTGTAACGGGATCGTACAACATATTATGCGGTGGTTGCGTCCAACTTGTTTTATTTCTATGAGCTGACGACGCGCGAGCATTAGCTTTGTCTAACTTTAGCTGTTCTCTACGATTCTGCAGCTAAATTAGGGGAAGAGTCTGCCGAAAGCCGGCGAACCTCGAGCAATGCATGAATTTCGTTAATGCGTAAATGCATGTGTGTAAGTGAGTGAGTGTGTCGGTGTGCGGGTGCGTGAGTGGTTGTGAGCGTGCTTCTGTTTGTTGGTGATGCAAGTTGGCTACTATTGCGAAAACCCTTCCTCTTGGCCAAAGTGGTAGCATCGAGCGCACTTGAAGGTTTTGGCTCTTATCGCCCGTTGTCCACGCAGACTCGATAAACAAGCCCGACCGACCCGAATATAGCGAGACGTGTAGAGGAGGCTTGGCGGTTGCCGTCATTTGCACAAATGCGCATCATCATTTAGATTGTTCAGCTGTAGTCGAAATGCAACAATAGCATGAACCACATTGCTCGGACACTAAACTGAACGCCCTCTTTTTCTGCCACGCATACAGCACCACCGGACACAAACCATGTCCGCAGACTAACAAACCCATCCACCCACCATGGCTGCAGCAATTGGAAGCTGTCGCGTTTCGTCTCCCCCAAAATGGGAGTTGAGCTGCAGTCCGGGATTGCAATGCAACAGCAGCCACTTTGGCATTTTCAATAGCATGCATTTATGCAAATTCAATGCCAACTGCATCCCCGACTATACTGCCAGCTAGCAAGTATAGCTCCAAGTGTACTGCACGCATACACAAACTCGTATGTATACAAATTTCTGCATACATAAACATATACATATGTATGTTTGTGTAATTAAATATTTAACCAACGCATACACCACCGATTGCATTGACCAGGATGACAATAATATTTCAAATTATATTCCTATTCACATGTACATAATATCGCATATGATATATATGTATAGCAGTGGAATATAATTTTATATTTAATTATTTACATTTTTGAACAAGACTCAATAGTGTTGTGTGTTCTTCATAATAAAGGGTAAGCAAGTTTATGTTTCATGGCAATTCTTTTCTTACAATTTGTCTGTTTGTTCCGCAAAGAATTTTATGCTTGCAATTTTGAGTGTCAGCATAGAATATAGAATATACAATTTCTATATTCTGTATATTAAAGAAATCGTCAAAAAATGCAATTAAGAATCACAAATTAAAAACGAAGAGTCTGTTTCAATAAATTAAAGCATAGGTTATGAAAATAGTATTACTTATTCCACTTTCCAATTACGATGTTCTTCCATGCATATAAATTAGTAATGCATATAATTTAATAATATAAATGCATATTTTTCGTTTCTTTTTGCATTTTTTAACAAATGCTCGAGATATGTTTAGTAAATGTAGGCCTTAAATAAACTTGTATTGTCTTCAGGGCAAATAATTGAAGAAAATCAAATTAGCTTGGCGCTGTTTCATTATTAGAGATAGCATTGTTTGGGACTTCTGCCTTATAGGGTATGAAAATATGGCTTGTAAATCATTTGATTTTTATGACCGAAGGTTTCCCAATAACATATCTATATCTGAGATATATCTTCATTAAAGTTAATTATACTCTATATATACAATTTCGGTACAATGTTTAAGAATAACTTATTACATATGTATGTGGAATTTAATAAATTATTGTTGATTTTCCTTTTGTAAGCGTCAATCTTAATTCATATTTTACTTTCTTTTTTCTCGGAAGACATTTCTGTATTGCATTATTAATTATATAACTTCTGATATTTTTAATTATCTAATGTGAGCAAATAAGCTCAGTATAATGACTTACATATAAAATTTTTCGTTAACATTGATTTTCGTATTGTATAAAATTATTGTATTGTTTATTTTAAGCAGGGGTTTTCTTTGATTCATTGTTATTGATTTCAATTGGACTTTGAACTATATTTATATATATATAAATACATATGAGTATATCTGACCAATTTCAGTTTTAAGTCACCTGGCTTCGGTTTTACCATTCATTCAAATAATGAAAATGTTAAACTAGTATGATTATTTATGTAGTATAGAAATTAATGCAGATACAAAACTTAAATATAAGAATATTACTTTTTAGTTTACACACTGAAAGGAGATTTATATTTAATTTTTTTTAAAGTTTAACTCACAAAACTTAGTATAAAATCTTTCACACATATTAAAACCCTTCAATTACAGATGGGATTGAATTTTACATATTGTACCTATCCAGACATTGTACTTGGGTTCCACTTTAGAAAATAGCTCTATCCTCTATCCTTTAAAGATTAATTGAAATAAAATTAATCTCCAATGAAGTATGAAATATTTGAAAAGCGACAGAATAGTGAATTTCCCATGTTATGTGAAAACGGACCTTATTTTGGTGGGACGGGATAAAAATAAGTTAGTTTTATGGCTTTATTGGATTTGATTGGAATATTCACGTCATTATTCATTTTTATATATATAATAATAGATATGTAGCTCTTCGTCTATTATATTCGCTACAAAAACTGGATTCGATTTATCTACAAATAATTTTTTGGAATAGACTTGCAGAATTTTTGCTATGTTGATAGAATTTAACAGAAATGTTATATAAATGTTATAAACGTTATACAAATTATTAATCAACCTGTATATATATATATATATATATATATATATACATATATATTGTAAAGCAACATACCAACAGCATAAACCTCATTCGGAATCTGTTATATTCATATCCACATATTAATAATGAGAATGGTTTGGTTCATGCAATTATTAAGTTCAGACAGATGGCCATACATCAGGACGGAAATTTTCTAAAACTAATAAACTCATTCAGTGTGTAAATTATAAAAAATAGGTAAAGAGGACTTTGATTTCTTTTCCTTTTTTGAAAAATCTGAAACCATAAGATTCAGAAATGGCTTTAAGTCAGCTAGAATTGAATAGCGAATTCATTTGAGAATTGCTTGAAATAATCAAACAAGCATCCTGATATCATTTTGAGTTAATTCAAGTAAATTGGTTGATTAGCACCAATCAAAAAATATATGTTTTCAGCCCAAAAAAAAAATTAAATAAATAAAATTACAAATTCAAAGACAAAAAGGTGACTAGCGAAAAAAGATTTTCATTACATATATTTCTCTATATATTATTTTATTATTTGGGATCAGATGCGAGCTTAAGCAAACCATTGATTATGCATAACAATAATGATAACGCGTTTTTTTTATTATTATGAATATTTTGAAAAACTATTTTGATTGAATATACTTTGTTATGTCATTAGTTGTTTTGATAGCATTATGAAAAGCTTTCATAAATATATAGATAGGTTAAAAAAGTGCTAGTGCAAATAAAGCTTCCCCTTGACGGCCAGACGATTGATAACCTCTAATGGGCCTTGGCCAGACCGACTTATTTTTCTCTCTTCATAGCTAATATAGTGCACTGTTAACTGATACCTTCTGCTTCTGCTACTATCGCCTACTGCTGGTGGTCTCCTTGCCATCCTTGCTGGTTGCAGGCTGGTGTTGGATTTAGTTGGAATCATAATTTTAAATGAGCTTAACTAAATACATAGACAATATGCAGAAAAAAGCCATCTGGGCATTAGTCGTTGTCGTAGCTATGCCAAGCAGCTGTGACCCCGCACTTGGGTAAGTCCAGGGCGGACGATGCGATGGTACCGCACCCGGCGACTTATTTGTTTTTTCGTATCCATTGCGCGTTGGAACTTGCGTATGTACTACAAATTATTTTTAAATAAAACAAAAAGTTTTTTAAAATGTTTCAGAAATATAAAGATATAGAATATGAAATAGAACAAAATGTTTATTTTCGCCCAAACATTTTGGGTTCTTCTATTATTAACCATTTTTACAAAATTTACAGACACTTGTCGGTCAAGTTTTCCATTTAGATTTCAATGGTTCTCATCAGAAAAAGTGTACTTTGCAGGGTTCTTCTCTATATGCTACATAAGTGTAAATATGTACTGATATTATTGAAATAAATTTTAGCTCTTACACCATTAAGGTTATTCTATCTAAATAATGTATAATAGTTTTTGCCTAGATATATATTTACTGGCTAGTTTCAGTTGACATTAGCCAATTCCGGTTGAAAGTAGTTGGGTGGAAGGGAGGTTGGACTAGAACGAAAACGCACACTTGAAATTGAAACTGACTGCCGGAAAATTAACTTCAAAAGAGATTTGGAAAATACTGAGTCGTACCAAAATACGGTTTCACTGATAAATCAGTGCACTCGACAGCTGCACGAGTGCTAAGTCTTGGTGACTACTACTGCTGCTACTGCTAGAGAAATGTGTGGCAGGGTAAGCCCGTAGTGGCTTGAAAGGGGGTCACGTACTCTTGAATGGGCCGATGGGAGTGTGCTACTGCTACTTCTACTGCTACTGCTGCTAGTGCTAGTGGATTGGAGAATGAGTATGTTGCGGTTGGTGTCCGTTGTACTTTTGGTTCCTAGTAGAGAAGGAGCAAAGATCGAAGAAGTAAAGGCAAGCCACCAAGAGTTTCTTAAAAGGGCAGCCCTGGTGCAGCGACTTTATATTTGTCGAAGTCATGGTCCCTTGGTGAAGAGAAGTGCCCTATGGATGGTGGAGTCGCATGTGTATGCAGACTGAGAGTATCCCCTGGTCCGGTAGATGTGGATGTGAGTGTTTGTAACTACCGCTTATGCCTGACTTCATTCTATGCTTGTGCTGCAGCATGTATTTGTGGAATTTTCTAAATCGTAACTTACCTTCCGCTCCGTTTATCATGCCGTTGACGTTTCCACTTGCCACAATACCACCGGCACCGGCACCACCACCGCCGTTGGGACTCTGGGGCACACCAATCCCGCTGCCGAATACATCGTTCTCTTGCTGCATTTGATTTGAGAAATGGGTTTCCTTGGCACGCACCACTTCGTTCAGTCCCTTGTTGTGGCTGGGCTGCTGCTTCCGACGCGGCTTCGTGGTAGTGTGCACGTGTGGTGTTGGCGTCGTTGTCGACTTGGGCGGTAATCGTAATTCTGCAAGAAATTGCACCAATTATGAAATGCCGAATGCTTCTTTGCATGGTTCGAGGGGCAAAACAAACTCAATCGGATGGCAGATAGACTTTAAAAAACAGTGAGGCAACAACAATTACAAATACAAAGCCAATGGCAAAGGTTTAACAACGTGGAACGTTGTAGTAGCCCTTAAATATAATAATTTTCCATATGTTACTTTTCTTCAGGGGACATCAGACACATTATGTATACTATACATTATGTATACTATACATAAATTCTCTACTATACATAAATACTATACATAAATGATCTACGTCTACATTTATATAAGTATACATAACTGTTCATATCATATCATATTATTGCTTTTTCCGTCCTTCCTATTTTCCAGCAAATTATTAAATTAGCGTGTACGTTTAGATCTGCTCTGCGTTAATAACTGAGGTTTCTACAGGATATAATTGAAATCCTGTAGAAACCTCAGTTATTTTTATGAATATGGTCAACAAATTCTATTGAATATGTGAAAAATGTTCTCACCTATTGGATATTTCTGCAGCTAATTCACCTTAAACCTTATTATATTATATGAAAAAAAAAAACAACAAAAAATTGATAATTTACTCTCTAGTTGTATGATATATAGTTTGACAACTATATTTTTTCATAATTTTGCCCATTTACTTTTAATAAGGTAAAATTGTTTAAGTTAATGCATTATTAATTTATTAATTATAAAAATTAGCTATATTGACATGGAACGTATAATCAATATACACGTGCAAATACATATTCAGCTAATTTGTTTAAGAATTTTTATTTTCTGTATGATGTTCTTGCGTTTATATCAGTACTCCTTTAAGTGTAAATTAAAATGTCGCCTATGAGCTGGATCCAACCATGGTGGCAATGCGCACAGAGAAAGTTTTTCGCTGATTGTGCAATAATTCATGCTTAGTTTTAGTGCTCTAGCTCTATTTTGCGTTGGCATTGGAGTCAGTGACTGAGACTGGGACAGCGTGTGAGACTGAAACTGAAACTGAGGCTGATGCTGAGCATGAGGATGTGCACCCACTGCGTAGATGAAAGATAGAGAAATGCTTCAGTCGCCTTTAAATGAGATCGATAAAAATAATAGACCGAAGAAAATCCTAGGTGATTTATTGCCAGGAAACTGAACGAATTACACATGCGATGTGGGCACACTCACACACACACGCACACATTCATTCTTTACTGAATTGATGGTTTCGAATTGAAAGAACTACTTGGCTTAGCTTGCGCCTGGTTGATTGGTAAAAAATCATATGGGCAGCATTGAACTTGAAATAAGTTTCATTTTATCTTACCTTGCAGCCGAATTCGCGCCTCACTCTTCCCTAGAGCATTTACACTAGAGCAGGTATAAGCTCCAAAGTCAGATTTCGTCAGGTGTCGTATTGTCAAATTAAGGTGCCACATGTACAGATTAATCATCGCTTCCGAGATGTTGTACTTGTTGCTATTATGCAACTTAACATTTCCTGAAAGTGTTAATAAGTTTAGTTATATAATGAAAATACAAAAATAGATCAATTTTAGCCCGGTGAAAAATATACTACAAATCACTGATTAGTTACAATAAATCTGTTACATATCATTTTAAATGCATTTTCCCTAATAATTAAAAAATTGTGTAGCCAATCAAATTTCTAGCGTTGTCGGTTAAGTAAATATTTAAAATATTAAATATTAATAATGTATATTTAAAGTCAACTACCTGATTGATGTTACAAGAAATAATAATATGTAATAAAATTAAAACAAAAAATTTACCTTCGTTGCGGTACCAGCCGTTTAGTGGTTTTGGATAAACTTCCACAATGCATTCTAATGTTACCTCCCGTTCAACCGGCGCACCTACTAATTGGTTGACGGCCTTTATAGTTGGCGGAACTGAAAAACACAAATTAGAAACCAAGAGTATTTATAATTGTAACTGCTAGAATTTAAATTGCAATGTAAATCAGTAGTTTTAATAAGAACATCCTTTATATTGTTAATGAAAATGTGTTCAATTTAGACGAATATCCCGCTGATAATCATTATTTAACCACACAAATACCAATCTTGGTTTTGTCCGTACTATGACCTCACACCCAATGGAGTTACAAATACTGGTTCAGAATACAGAATTTGGAGATCTTTTTCCAAATCAATGGGTAGCCGTCATCATTTCCCATTTAGTTAGTTTAGTATTAATGTAATGTAATGTATTATTTAACCATAGGAAAAATTAAGTGTTTCGCTTTTCTCGAGTTCATGACGGATGCACGGGCAAATAACACGGCGAACATTACTCAAAACATTTATACTCTGTGCACTTAAATACTAATAAAAATTTTTATCGTATTGTCGAATATTGAATACCCTGGACTTATTTTTCTTTGTATAATGATCTGGCCTTGCTAAGAAAATTATTGAAGTTTGAATTTTAAAACTCCCTATAATAATATAACTTGGTCAGAAGTAATTCCATTATACATACTCATCTCAATGTATATTTTAGTAGAGAACAATGGATAGAAGAATGAAATTATAGTAATGTACAATATTTTGAGATATTCAAATAAATAATAAAATGTTGGATGTTATTCATATGTATATGACCAGACTGTAATTCTTTATAAATAAAAGTTAGATTCAATTTAAGACGTAAATATACGACGTAAAAATAAATCTAAGTGACTTTGTATTACGAGTTGATTAGTCGAGTACACCCGACTAGATTCCTGTTGTTTTAATAGCCGCAATGGTGGCTGCACTTGCTTCTTACGAATGACGATGCTGCATTCATCTGAAAGGCAAACTTTTTGTACTTTACATAGATACTGAGAAACTACGCATAGCAATAACTTGGAAGTTCATCTGCTGTCATTCAGTTGCCTTAAAATTAAAATTGCTGTGAAGTTACAATAACTAATAATAAGTACTTACATTGAGATGGCGAGTATTTGCAAACCGAAGAGACACAGAAAACGATAATTGAAACCTAACTATAATTTGTAATGTTGTTACGTTTTAAGATTATTTTCCTTACACAGATGAACATGGATAAGATATATATAATAATATATAATATAATAATAATATATAAGTATAAGAGACCGAAGAAGATAACAACAAAATAATAAAAAACTGGTAAAGAGATCTTGGGCTGAATTCCAGGAATAACAATTGTAATTGAGCTTCAAATTTGTTTTCTGAAAATGATTGGCTACCTAGTGCTGGAAATATTCACTTAGTGTTTTTGCACACACGGTAGAATGTAATTGTGTTTTGAATATAAATAAAAAAATTTCAACTCTCTAGCTCTTATATCTTCTGAGATCGACGCGTTCAAGCATACGGACAGACGGACAGAGCTAAATCGACTCAGCTCGTCGCCCTGAACAAGAATATATATACTTTATGGGGTCTGCCACGCCTCCTTCTGCCTGTTACATACATTTAACAAAACCATTATACCCTGATTTCCCATTGAAAATGGGTTTAGGGTATAAAAATACACTTGGGCTATAATTTTTATACCCTGAACCCATTGAAAATGGGAAATCAGGGTATAATGGTTTTGTTAAAAGTATGTAACAGGCAGAAGGAGGCGTGGCAGACTCCGCAAAGTATATATATTCTTGATCAGGGCGACGAGCTGAGTCGATTTGGCCCTGTCCGTCTGTCTGTCCGTCCGTCCGTCCGTATGTATGAACGCGTCGATCTCAGAAGATATAAGAGCTTGAGACTTGAAATTTTTTTCCTAGGTCCGTGTATATCACGCGCATATCAAGTTTTTCTTTATATATCGATAACTACTACCGATATTTTATTATCGATTAAAAACCTTATCGAAAGCTAGTTATTTAATTATATCTCCTACACCTTTAGAGCTAGAGCTTCCAAATTTTAAATGAAGACTTATATGTATTTCATATAATTTCGATTTTTATCAAAATGTACCCCCCATCCCTATATCCACCCCCTCACCATCACCTTTGTAAAAGGCGTATTTCAAGTACTAAAGGCGTATTTCAAGTACTAGAGAATTCTTATAATGTTGCCCACACTACAGCGCAGCACAAGCGCAGTCGCTGCTTACTGCGCAGTTAGCAGAGCGCGTTCTAATACGTGCGTGTGTATGTATGTGTGTCGAAAAGAAGTGCAGGCTGATTAGAATATCAGATTAGAGGGTTCAGGGTATCTCCTAGTCGAGCAGTCTCAACTAGAGTTTTCTTACTTGTTATTTTATTTTATTTTATTGTTATTATTATTTTAATTTTTTTCAATATGTATGGTGCTGTAAGCAAATCTTGATTTTTATAATCTAGACGTTTTTTGTTGATCTGTTAATCTAAAAATACATGTATATATCTAAAGTGGTATAAAAAGTCTACGTTTCCAAAATATATGTAAATATATTTACACATATTTTGCATATAACCAAAAACAAAATTATATATATATATATATATTTGCCAACAAGTTTATTTATAGACGATTCCATGTGAATCTTAATTAGTATATATATATCTATATATCTATTTTTAATATAATATCTATTTATCTTGCTCTGAACTATATTCTCAAAGTTATTTTGATATATATATATATATATATATATGTATATATATATATATATACAAAGAGTAAACAGATATATATATAAATTTGTATCTTAGCGTATTTTAACGTCGGTGCACAAAAATTATTTATCTGTTTACTCTTTGTACTTTTGCTCACAGATTACACTGACTGGGGCAAACGCAGAAGCTCGGGAGTTGTTTGGTTGGGTGCGTGAGTCGTTAGTGGGGTGGTGTTTTCATAGGATTACTTTACGCTAGTTGTGTGGGTGCCACCCTAGTGTGAGAAAGAGAATGACAACTGTAATGTTCTGTTTCAATGCAGTAAAGGCTCATGCTATTTTTCCTCTTGTTAGGTGGTGTTTGGCTCTAGGAGTTCTTGTTGCTGCTGCTGCTGCTGTTGTTGTAACTGAAGGATAATTTTAAGCCATAAATAAAATGGATTAAAACCCACTGATCCGCTCATCAAAAAAGATTTCACCCTTTGTAACACTAGAACATTATTAAAGCTTTTCTCCAAAATCAATATCATCAGAATCCTTCTGTAGCGGATTTGCGCAATTTTAAATTTATGTTGTTGCTTATACTTTCACATTAAGTCGTATGATGTTTTTGGTGAAGATGCCTTTTCACCAAGTGGATGCTACGATGCCCCGGTTTATTTATTTTTTTGTTTAGCCCTATTTATCGTTATATAGTGCATATTTAATTGTTCTTATTCAAAATAAAATTAAATCTATGCCACCAATTTGCAATTATATTGTTTAAATCCATGATTGGCTACAAATGTAAACAACAATTTTTTACAGTGTGGTCAAACAAAAAAAGTCAAACAATGGCCTGTATGCCAGTAGAAATTTGAAAATTTGCAGTTGGTTTTGCACTGTGTTTGACGTAGACACATTGCCTAAAATTGTAGTTTTATTTTACTGAGAAGGCTCCAGCAACACAATATACACAATCTACATAGCCGTGTTGCCCAGTCCCTCACAATTATGGAGTTGTTATTTTCAAATGTGTACTACTTGCTCACATTAGCAAAATTTTACAGTGTGTATGCTGGATACTTACTGATGGCTCTCATGTATGTAAATACATTCTTATTAATATATATATATATATATATATATATATATATATATATATATATATATATATGTATATATTTGTGTCTATATATGTATTCTGTACTTCACTCTCTCTTATACACACTCATACATAAGATGTAAACAGAATAATAGCTCATGACAATAGTTCAATGTGTGTGCTGGCAGCTTCTCTGCTTCTACTGCTGCTGCTGCTGCATTGCTCGTTGCAAGCAGATGTTATAATGGAAGGACACACATACAGTTGTATGTGTGTAAATTTGATACGCCCTGCTTTGAACATGAAGTGAGACTATCGTAACTTTCTACAACTGGTACTCTGATTTTGACTTGACAATCTCACGGTGTTGATTTGTGTCTTCTGCCACACCAACAGCTTGTTTAAGGTACTGAAACATTCTCTATGGTCTGAAATTTCGCAACTAAACTTTCATTATTTAAAGGAAATACAAGTACAAGACTAAAATGAGCAAACTGCTTTAAATACATATTCCATTGAATAAATATAAATCCGGTAAAAAAAAGTCTGACAATAACATTTTGGCAGCCAAATTCCTCTCATGAGATTATATGTAGAAATGGAATACCTTTAAGCAGATGACAGCACTTTCACGAATTGTAAATAAATTACCTATGTATATTTATAAGTAACAGTATTAATTTATATATGTATAATACAACGATACATACGTAATAAGTATTTGGAGTGCCAATGCATTAATATACATGCATATATTGTATGTATCGTATGTTGATAACAGAAAAGATTATTCATGCCTTTCACCAAAAGGTAAAACGAATGTTAAGTTACCAGTTGTTAACCGAAAGCCGTTCCGTAATTATACCCTAAATCCATCGAAACTTGTAAAATAAGATAAATTGCTTTTGTTAAATAAATTTCAGGCAAAAGGAGGCGTGGAAGACGCCGTAAAGTATATTGATCCTTCATTAAGGCGCCAACTGACCATGCCCATCTAACCGTCTGTCCCTCCAACCGTCCGTCTGACTGCATGTGTGAATGCGTTGATGTCAAGTGTATTGCACGCCCAGATCGAGTTTATATCACATATACAGGGCACATCCACCAGACACGCATTTCATCCCAACCCATTAACATATGCATTAACTTTATATATTTAATTACCGAAATCCTACCACACTTGCATAACTAATATTATTCACATTAGAGGTGGGCGCGGGCCGACTTTTTTGCACCCGGCCCGATCCGCCCACGGTCAAAAGTTCAAAATATCCGTACCCGAAAACATACAAAATTTTTATACCCGCATCCAACCCGCCCTAACACATACAAAAAATTTAATTCTCAAAAATTACAACAAATTTTTTTTTCTCAAAAATAACAACAATTTAATTCTTAACAAGTAAGAAAGCTCTAGTCGAGTGTGCTCGACTACGAGATCCCCTGAACCCTTCGAGCAATAGCTATTTCACACACACGCACACACGCATAAACACCCATAGGCTGCAGTATGCGCTTACTATGAAAACTTAATTGTTTAATAACTTTTTGTGGACATAAGAACTTCATAAAACTTTCAGATTATGATTATATCATAAATATGCATGTATTTGCCAAAGCACAAGTCTCTAGTATTTGAAATACGCATTTTACAAACATGTGGGTGAGGGGGTGAATATAGAGGTGAGGGGTAAATTTTAACAAAAACCGAAATTGCATAAATTGCATATAAGCATACGTTAAAAATATGGAGACTCTAGCAATAAAGGTGTAGAAGATAAATTTTTTTATAACTAGTTTTCGATAAGGTTTTTTATCGATAAAAATGATCGGGATGAGTTATCGATTTTTAATGATAAACTCGATATCCGCGCTGTAAATACGGACATAAAATGAATTGACGCCTCTAGCTCTTATATCTTCGGAAATCGACGCGTTCAAACATACGGACAGACGGACAGACGGACAGACAGACAGACGGACAGGGCCAAATCAACTCAGCTCGTCGCCCTGATCAAGAATATATATACTTTGTGGGGTCTGCCACGCCTCCTTCTGCCTGTTACATACATTTCAACAAAACCATAATACCCTGATTTCCCATTTTCAATGGGTTCAGGGTATAAAAAAGGGGCATATCAAGATTTGCACTTAACAGCCTTGTTCGCCTTTCATTTAACATTTTTCCAGAAGAGGAGAATACTCGCTCGCTTGTTGCACAGCTTACCGGAATACATAAAATATTTTTGCCACAATTTAAGGGCCAAAAATCTAAGATTGAAAAGTTTGAATTATAGCATGTGGTATAATATTTATCAATTTCTAAGTCAATTGCATTTTTGCCAGGTTCGTCAAGTTTTCTTTTTATACTCTTTCACGAAAGTGAATCAGTATATTGGTTTTGTGCAATGTCCGTCTTGCTGTCCGTCCGTCTGTCCGTATGAACGCAATCTATTTCGGCGCTATTGAAGCTAGAATCTTGAAATTTGGAACACATACTCGTGTATATCTCCAATTTATAAAGTGTTAAAATTTTCCCGATCCGCCCACTAGGGGCGTGGCAAATCGGAAAATGCATTTTCCGAAATACTAGAAATCATGTTAGTTAAAGAGCTAGAAAGCTGAAATTTGGAATGTAGGTCCGCGTCGAACACCCAAGATCACGAGCTATGGCAGATAAATCTCCGCCCATTTGGGGGCGTGGAAAATCGGATAAAACTGTATCTCCTAAAGTTGTATACCTAGAATGCTGAAATTTTGCACGTCAGCTAATGTTATGATTCTATAATGTCAAAAGACAATTTATTAGTCTACGCCCCTAATGGGCGTGGCAAATCGGACCTGAAGATATAGTGATTTCTTAAATTCTGCCATATTTTGGATACTAATGATGAAAGAGACCTCAAATTTTGTATATATACTCGGGCTGATCACCAAAGACCAAAAAGTTTCGTCGGATATATGTCCGCCCACAGGGGACGTGGAAAACCGCAAAAGTTGATATCTCCTAAAGTATAATAGCTAGAAGCTTCAAATTTAGATAGTTAAGTTACCAGTAACCTCCTCTATCGATGACCCGAACATAATTTTTACGCCTCTTTAGGGGCGTGGAATATCGAAAAGTACCCTGTAATTTTCACATTTCTTGAGGGCAAGTATTCAAACGTTGCAGTCTAAAAACTGACCAAAAATGAGGTGTCTACGCCCAGTAGGGGCGTGGCAAATCGGAAAAACCTGTATATTCTACAGGGATGCAAGCATAAACACGCATTGGCAGCAGTGTGGTCTTACTATGGAAATTTAATTGTTTAATAACTTTTCTTGTTGATGAACTATGCTCATGAAACTTTTAGGTCATTAATATAACATTGAAGTGCGTGTATATGCCAGAGTACAAGTATTCTAGTATTTGAAATACGCCTTTTACAAAGGTGAGGGTAAGGTTGGATATAGGGGTGGTGGTGGGTCGAAATTATATAAAATACATATAGGTCTACATTTAAAATTTGGAACGCTAGCTTTAAAGATATTGGATATATAATTAAATAGCTTATTTTCGATAAAGTTTTTGAATAATAAAAAATCGAAATAACGGGAAGAGTTATGGATTTTTGGAGATAAACTCGATATCCGCGCTATATATACGGACATTTGAAGAAAAATTTCAAGTTGCTAGCTTTTATATCTTCTGAAATCGACGTGTTCAAATATACGGACAGACGGACGGACAGACAGACAGACGGACAGGGCCAAATCGACTCAACTCGTCGCCCTGATAAAGAATATATATACTTTGTGAGTCTGCCGCGCCTCCTTCTGCCTGTTACATACATTACCGACCATTATACCCTGATTTCCCATTTTCAATGGGTTCACGGTATAAAAAAAATTATATTCTATATATTACTATTCGTATTGTGTTACTTACAATTTACATGAACATCAAAGCGTTTGCTCACTGAAGGTGGAACTCCATTCGATGCAATGCAAAGGTAGCCCCCCATATCCGTACGATGAACGTTAGTGAGAGTCAGTCGCTCGCCTTCCACTGATTTGTATGCTTGAATATTAAAAGAGTAGTTAAATTGTTTTATAATATCATCATCATCTTGCCGAAAAATATCACTTGTCGCAGTGAAAATACAGCTGGATACAATAATTTTTAAGGCTCAAATTATATAAGTTCATACATACAGTTGTGCTTCTTATATGTCAGTATAAGTCTATGCCAAATCATCAATTAATTTTCAGGAGTGTCTAATATCGACTTATTCTGATAACTGAATATCTAAGAAGCCGTTAAAATATTCAAATATGCACCTTGCTTGTCTCTACTCTCTGATCGAATTATAATATCCTTGCCGCCTTCCCGTCGCCATTGAACCATAGGCTCTGGTACACCTTACGACATTGAGTTAGAAGAAATCGTTTAATTACTTATACAGTGTAGTTTAACATTTTTTTATATTCATATCAAATATAATGATAATTTGCTGGTACCTGTGGCACTGCATAGTAAGGAAATGCTCCCTCCTTCCGTGCTAACACCTTCATTGATATTTTCATCAGGGTGGTTTAGGATGTCCGGTGGAACCACAACATCTAAATATCCCGACTGTAAAACATTTCAGACATTAATACAAACTTTATTAAATAGAATAAAAAATGTCATAGCATATAATAATAGCAAGTTATTTCGAAAATAGGTGTGATTCATAAGATCTTCAATTCTTTTGTCAAGAATTAAAATTTCACCTGTCTTCCAAAATTAGAAAATAAACAAGTAAGAAGGCTCCAGTCGAGACTGCTCGACTGGGAGATACCCTGAACCCTCCAAGCTGATATTCTAATCATTCTGCACTTCTTCTATGCACACATACATACACATGCACTTATAAGCACGCGCTCTGCTAACTGCGCAGTAAGCAGCGGCTACGCTTGGGCTGCGCTGCAATGTGGGCAATATTATGAGAATTTATTAGTTGAATAATTTCTCTTGTAGTAAGAGTATCTTTATGAAACTTTCAGAATGTGTTCATATAGTTAAAATGTGTGTACATTCCAAAGCACAAGTCTCTAGTACTTGAAATGCGTTTTTTACAAATTGGGGGCGAAGGGGGCGTGGTATCCAAAATCTGTAAATTACAAAATCTTTGTATCCATTAACTCTATATACAACGCAAATTTGAAGTCTCCAGGTCTAAAAGTGTTCAAATTAGGCTGAAAAAACAATGTCGATTTTTCGATTATTCTCGATAAAAAAGTTATCGGATGAGTTATCGAAAAAATAAAGCAAACTCGTACTGTCTATGATATACACGAGTATGCATGCCAAATTTCAGCTCTCTAGCTCTTATAACTTCTGAGATCCTTTTGCTCATACGGACGGACGGACGGACGGACGGACGGACAGACGGACAGGGCAATATCGACTCAGCTCGTCGTCCTGATCAAGAATATATATACTTTATGGGGTCTGCGATGATTCCTTCTGCCTGTTACATACTTTTCACAAAACCATTATACCCTGATTTCCCATTTTCAATGGGTTCAGGGTATAATAATTCTCACACAAACTAAGGTCAATTATAATTGATGGCCCTCGAAAAATGTATTGCCTGCTTGCAATTTTTATTTGTTTATATTTTTCTACTTTTAGAAACACATCCATAACCGCATATTTGTCGGAGTACCCGATTCTATTCCCTTCCATAACTATTCTCTTAGCTGTAAAATTATTTCGACCTTAAATCTTTAGAGCTAGAGTCTCCAAATAGAATCATATGATCTATATTGATAGAAGTACACATTTCCTTTACGATCACACTTCACTTAACTCTACAGCACTGCACTTCCCGACGGACCTCCACTTGGCTTGAGCGACACTGAAGAAATGCAGCAGCTGCTGTCAGTTAGAGGTCGTCGCAATCGAGCATTAAGTGACCAATTGAACCACTCTCTGCTCTTTTTATACCCTGAACCCATTAAAAATGGGAAATCAGGGTATAATGGTTTTGTGAAAGTATGTAACAGGCAGAAGGAATCATCGCAGACCCCATAAAGTATATATATTCTTGATCAGGACGACGAGCTGAGTCGATATAGCCCTGTCCGTCCGTATGAGCAAACGGATCTCAGAAGATATAAGAGCTAGAGAGCTGAGTAGGCATGCATACTCGTGTATACCATAGGCAGTACAAGTTTATCTTATTTTTTCGATAACTCATCCGATAACTTTTTTATCGAGAATAATCGAAAAATCGGCATTGTTTTTTCAGCCTAGTTTGAACACTTTTAAAACTGGAAACTTCAAATTTGCGTTGTATATAGAGGTAATGGACACAAAGATTTTGTAATTTACAGATTTTGGATACCATGCCCCCTACGCCCCCAATTTGTAAAAAACGCATTTCAAGTACTAGAGACTTGTGCTTTGGAATGTACACACATAAGCCTGCGCTCTGCTAACTGCGCAGTAAGCAGCGACTGCGCTTGGGCTGCGCTGCAGTGTGGGCAATATTATGAGAATTTATTTGTTGAATAATTTCTTTTGTAGACATACAATCTTTATGAAACTTTCAGAGCGTAATCATATGGTTAATATGTGTATACATTCCAAAGCAAAAGTCTCTAGTATTTGAAATTTTACAAATTGGGGAAGAAGGGGGCGTAGTATCCAGAATCTGTAAATTACAAAATCTTTGTATCGATTAACTTTATAGACAACGCAAAAAATTAGGCTAAAAAACAAACAAAATCAATTTTTCGATTATTCTCGATAAAAAGTTATCGGTTGATTTATCGAAAAAATAAAGCAAACTTGTACTGCGTATGGGCTATATCGACTCAGCTCGTCGCGCTGATCAAGAATATATATACTTTGTGGGGTCTGCCACGCCTCCTTCTGCCCGTTACATACTTTTTCACAAAACCATTATACCCGTATTTCCCATTTTCAATGGTTTCAGGGTATAATAAAGAGACAAATTTCAATAAATGAAAACTATTCATTGTGTTTCATGCTTTCTATCTATCTGTCCTCTCTACCTCTCTCTCTCTCTCTCTCTCTCTCTCTCTCTCTCTCTCTCTCTCTCTCTCTCATTCTTTCTCTATCTCTCTTTATATAATATAAAATACAAACTATCCTAACTTATTTTCAGCCTATGCTTCTGCAGTTCTTCATATACTATAAATCTCTGCAAGTAAGACTCCGACTAAGTTGCTGAGTGCAAAAATTTTGTTTGGATTGATTTAATTTTCTTTTTGTAAACACTAAGTTTAAAAGGCGGAGTCCACTTACTAATATACATATTTTGAATATAGTCCGAAACCTCTTGAACAATTTCATAGCAAATTTCTCCTAACAATTTCAAAATTTCCTGATTGCGCTCTTGAATAAGCAGCGATTTGCAATAAGCTCACGTTACAAAAATTATTTAACTAGATCTTTACGTTTTCATCCAGAGCTAATACATGTTACAAGCGCATTGAATAGATGAACAGCAGTAAAAATTGAAACAAAAATTACCTTTCACCTAGTATTTTTTATATAATATTGAATACAAATATTTTAATGTTAAATTAAAAATAGCTACTAAGTGACAATTTTTATTTATTTTTTTACTTATTTTGTTTTCTGGAAATTCAGCAATCTTTAAAAATAGAAATCGCGTTGAGAGATGTTATTGTTTCAGTTTTTCCAAATTAAATAAAGCAAAATATTACTTAACATTTTATTGCACTGTTTGGCCACAGGAACTCTATAAAGCTACGTGCCAAGGCTTTTGGAGCCCTGCTTACCTGTGCTTATGCCTTATTTCATAGCTTGCACATAAGCTTGGACTCAGACGCATATGGCGATAAGATTACTGACCCTGCCAGGCAGCTAAGCATTTGAAAATTGAATAGCTGACCACTAAGGTCAGGGGTAGAGCTGTGGTTGACTTACCAGACTTTTCATGGGATCTGTATTCACTTGACACATGTAGCTACCAGAATCATTTAGTTGCACGTGGGATATGTGAAGTTTCCAGGTGTTGTGCCCATTGTGTGTCACTGATAATCTTGGATTTAGAGATACCATATGTGTATGTATACCAAGTATTGCTTTTGAATCTGATTTAATCCAAGCCACCTGAAATAGCGAGAGCAGACCCAGGCACATCAGCATTAAGGTAAGTAGTGTAACTTTGCTTTTGCCAACTTCACCTCGCACACTGCTATGCTCTCCTCATAAACTTAACTACATTCAGCTGCAACTATGTATAAGAGAACATTTTCTACCCTTGTAGGCCCTAACATAAATTTATACTTAGGCATTCTTAAGATTTTTTGTAAGCGTATGTATGTGTAATGCACAATGTTGTATAGCTTACATATATTTATATGCATACATAAAATATTGTATAGCTTACATATATTTGTATACATACATATGTACAAAAGGCAATGCCGTCTGCTTAAAATTGACTTACTAAATTAGTGATAGTCTATCTACCACAAAATATATGATATATAATATACAATATTAATAATAGTAATAGTAAATAGAATTTTTTATCTAATTTTATGAATAAATTTCAGTGTTAAAATATTCGCACAATTTGAAGTTTATATTGAACACTTCACATTGGCTTTGCCATAATTTCTTTGATGTTTTATAGGAATTAATATGATTTATGTTTGTATTATAAATAACATACCCGATATTGTCCCAAGTTGTCTACAACACAGGTGAAAGATACGTCACGACCTTGTGGTACGGTAATATTTGTAAGTTGTGCCAAAAAAAGCGGTCCCACTTCATCAGGTTCGTTATGACCTGTGAATTCACAGAAAATATAAAAGGTAATAAAAGAAAATGGCCCTGAAATGTTTGTTATAAATATGTATATACATACATATGTGTATAAAAAATATCAAAACGCAACAGATTAATTAAGCAAATGTACAAAGCATCATATGGTTTCACTAACATTAATAAATTCTTACGAAGTCATAAAGTCCGTTTTTCTTGATTATTATAAATATTTATAAGTGAACGAATAATAATTTGTAACAAGTAAGAAAACTCAAGTCTGGGTTGCCGCCTGATTTAATTTTTCAAATTCGGCTATATTTTGGGCACTATTGATGCTAGAGGCCTAAAATTTGAATATACTCGGGTTGAGCACCTAAGACCAAAGAGCTATGGTGGATATGTCACCGCCCACAGGGGCATGGCAAACAGCAAAACTTTATACTCCAACAGTTTATAGCTTAAAATTTGGATAGTTAAGTTACTGATAACCTCCTCTTTCGATAACCCGACAATAATTGTTACACTTCTTTACAATAAAATGCCCTGTAATTTTTACTCTTTTTGAATGTAAGCGTGCAAAATTTACAGTTACGCTACTTATCAACTTGGCTAAATTGCTGCACTAAAAGAGTATATACATATTGAGGGTTTGGCAAATTAGAAAATGGAATGTGAATGAGTTTTCTGCAGTTGGTAACGCTCGTCTGCAACGTTCTTACTTGTTGATTTTTGGTAGTTATCGCGAATCCAAATTTCAGCTTTCTAGCTCTTCACCTAATATGATTTCTGGCATATCGGAAAATGCATTTTCTATGTATTCTAATTTTCTAGCTTCAATAGCGCAGACATTCGTTCGTTTATTTTGACACACAGACAAACCCAATATACTCATTTTACTTTCGTGAATGAGTATTAAAATATAAATCTATTTATTCTCAAAAATAATGAATTTTCGTTCACGTGTGTTATATTAAATCCTACCTTGAATACTTGCTATTGAATGACTTCCTTTTGTGCGTAATATTCCGGTGAGTAACAAAAGTATTACGGAGGCTAAAGTCCTCACGCACAATATAGTCTGAGTCATTGGGGCAGTCTTCATTTAAATATCAGGCTTCTGATCGTCAAAGGATCTTCAGGTACTTCCAAAACTTACTAAGTTATAAAATATGAATAATAATCTCGCTATTCGAGCTGATCCCTAGCTGTTGATATTCGCCTAATTATTCCATAATATAATTATTGTATTGTGTTTTATTGTCCCTGTTAACTTATGGTGCATCATTTCTGAAAAGAGAAAGAACCTTTTATTTAATTCTGTGAAATATTTTTTTTTTTCATTAAGACAGTTTATGTTATTGAAGAAAATACTTTAAAAACTATTTTTGATTATTAAACTATAAAATATTCAGTCATATCAATCGAAAATAAGTTTAAATACTTGTGTTACATTAGATTGATATTTTTTCTCACATTATTTAAATAAATAAAATAAGAAACCGTTTTCCTAATCAATGATTAGTAATAAACAAGTAGGAAGGCTCCAGTCGAGACTGATCGACTGGGAGATACCCTGAACCTTCCAAGCTGATACTCTATTCTCATTCTGCACTTCGTTTATGCACACATACATACACACGCATCCACACGCACGTATATCACGCGCTCTGCTGACTGCGCAGTTAGCAGCGACTGCGCTTGGGCTGCGCTGCAGTGTGGGCAATATTATTAGAATTTATTTGTTGAATAATTTCTTTTGTAGACATACAATCTTAATGAAACTTTAAAAACGTAATCATATGGTTAATATGTGTGTACATTCTAAAACACAAGTCTATAGTACTTGAAAAATTCGGGGCGAAGGGGGCGTGGTATCTAAAATCTGTAAATTACAAAATCTTTGTATCCATTAACTTTATATACAACACAAATTTGAAGTCTACAGGTCTAAAAATGTTCAAATTAGGCTGAAAAAACAATGCCGATTTTTCGATTATTCTCGATAAAAAAGTTATCGGATGATTTATCAAAAAATATGATAAACTTGCACTGCCTATGGTATACACGAGTATGCGTGCCAGCTTCAGTATTTCAGAATTTCAGCTCTCTAACTCTTATATCTTCTGAGATTCTTTTGCTCATACGGACGGACTGACAGACGGACAGGGCTATATCGACTCAGCTCGTCGTCCTGATCAAGAATATATATACTTTATGGGGTCTTCGATGATTCCTTCTGCCTGTTACATACTTTTCACAAAACCATTATACCCTGATTTCCCATTTTCAATGGGTTCAGGGTATAAAAATTGAGTAGAAATCCTAACTTTTAAATGATTAACAATAGTTAACAATAATAATAATAACAGCGAACGAGTTAAAAAACCTATGAGTTCTCTGTAGTCGCATATCAATTCTGTCTGTTACATTTGTATATTTTCACAAAAACATGATATGCAGCTCTCCCAGATTTTCAATAAATTCAAAGGTCAACTGTGTTCGAGAAAATTCTGATGAATATTAATTCAAAAATTTTGAATCTATGGGAACATCAAGTATATATTTTAAAATATCGCTTTTTTTTTTTATAAAAAATAAAAAATGTTAATAATTTAACAATTAAAAATAATTTAGGTGACCTTTTATAAGTACTGTTTATTATATTGTTTCTAAACATTAAATATATTATGTCCTTTTGATATACATTTCCATTTATCTCTTAGCATTCCAGCATAATAAATATTTATTCAAGAGCTTCGCCTAGTATCCCTCGTATATTTACAAGTTTTGCACTGTTAATGCAATAATTATCTTTATTTGTAAAGATATTTCCTCAACCGAAAGGCATAAAATGAAAGGGCGAAAGGCAACCAAAGTTAAAACCAAATTCCTTTTGTGGAATGCGTCGCGCAATTCACTTTGCCAAGAGGAATTTCTTTACCAAAATTTTAAGTTGTGTACAAAAATGTGTAAAGTGGTGGAATAATATATCTAATTCAAGAAGGGTGAATTCTGCCCATAAATGAACAATACAATTAAAGAATGTACCATTTAAATAGACTAGATTATAAATATTTTACTTTTGTTTCTGCAGATATTTGCACTCATATGTATATTTTATCTTTTGCTTTTATGTGTAAAATAATGTTACCAAATTTTTCAAAGATATATTGTAAGAAGTGAGGCCAAACAACTTTGAGTGATTAACTTTTTAATTTTTATAAGCTGTCTCATTAATTAATTAACTAACAACTAAAGAAAGAGAATTTTTTAAAATATATCGAATTGAGTAAATCCGTCATTATGTTTTTAATATAAAGGCTATTGTTACTAATTAGCGCACGCACGGGATAGCAGCGCTGAGAAACGCAAAGAATTTGATTGGATATATCCGCCATATCTTTTTGATCTTCGTACATTCCAAATCCAAATTCATTATCTAGTTTTTCAGCTAATATGATTTCTGACATATCGGAAATTGCATTTTTCAATTTGTCACCGCCCTAGGGGCCGAATCAAGACAATTTTTATACTTTATATTTCTAGCCCATTGATAGACGTAAATGGCGTATTTATAACGTGTCATTTTAAAATTTCGGATCTGAGCCCGCTTGTTTCATCGTAATAGTCATTCATCAACAATTAATCGTTGAGTTGGTGGATGCTTTCAAATAAGGAAAAATGTTCAGTCGGTATTTTTAATTCGCAACGATTTCAATCAAAGGATTTTACAAATGACCAACCCTTCTGCTTGTCGGCTGCTTTTTGGCTTCAGCGAAGCAATGCGATTGCATAAAATGCTTTAACCACATTTTATGTTTGCTTTTGCACACTTGGACCGAACATCAGCCGTCGACCACAGGAAAACCCAACTCTGTTACTTTAGTGACATCATGGCCATCACCATAAAGCGCCTGCTGATCCATTTATTCATATTCAGCTACAGCTGAAATCACATGCAGCTCTACTGTGCCTTGTTAAATTTAAACGGAATGCCCAAAAAATTGTCTCTCTGTCCGTAGCAATGGGTCGGCTTCGAATGCGCAACGATGAGTCAATGCTTACACTTATGTATGCATTTACATACTTACATACTAGTTATACATAGTGCAATCGGATGAGCATTACGCATGTGGATTTGCATGACCGGATTGCGGGCTCGGCCACTAAGAGATACGTATACGTTGCGCCGGATACGGATGTGGAATTTCGAAATTGTGTACTGTTGGGAAATTCGAAATTCCATTCGCCACAATTTTTAATCAGAAGTAACTGGTGTGGTCGAAAATTTCCGACGGCCTAAAATAAAAATTCAAATAAAAAGATTTGCGTCTGAAATCTCATTAAAAACATTTCCGTTTGTGAAAACAAACAAATAAAAACAAGCAGACGAGCAAGTAAACGCACAGAGACATGGACATATCCATCCACACGCATGGACAACGCAAGGAGCTTGCGTCCAGGCGTAATCCCTACAGTTGTAGCAACGGCACTACCAATCGCCGCAGATGCTCTGCGCCTTCTTCTCTCTGTCCCTATCTGTCTGTTCGTTGCTCCTTTTGCTCGCAGTGCACTCACTGCCTTGAACTTGTCAGCTCGTTCGTCCAACTGATGCCTTGGTGGGCTGGCCAGTAGACCAGCTTGCGTAGTGTTCCTGTTTGTCCATTTGATGACGAAGAGCTACCATCAATTTGCAACACTCCCATTGCCGCTGCCACCGCTTAACTCCCACACAGCAGCAGCAAAGCGGCAGTCGGGGTCCGTTGCCCACTCCTCAGCTTGAGTGTAAACACATAATCCATTTAAATTGTTTGTGGTTTTTCTTATTGTTTGTTTCCCTTCTTGTTTCCATTGTAGCTGCCGTTTTCGCTGCTGTCGTGTCATTGCTGCCCAAGCTATGCGAAGGCAAATCAGGTTCATGTTTGAGGCCTACATATTCCACTGCTTTGCCTCCAGATATAGAGAAAAACATTACTCTCCATCTATTTTGTTAATTTTTGCAGATTTTTCAGTGCTTTCAGTATTCTCGAAAACAGCAAAAGCAGTACTAAATCGGACATAACTAAATATGTTTCACAATTTTATCATTAGATATCAAACAAATTAATATGCGGGACTATTTTAAAGACAGATACGGAGACATAAAAAAATATATTGTTTTGGGATAAAGTTAGAAAGTTTAATTTTTCAATATGTACTCGGGTAAGACGACGGTTTTGTTAGATGTTGTAACAGGTAGAAGTATGCACGAAGCTATAATAGTTACAGATTTAAAGTCTTCAATTTTTGTTTCACAGAAATTATAAATATTGCTTCAACATTGTCGAATTAAAGTCTTTTCGAAATCAATCATTAAATTTGTACTCCTACTTCTTGAGCGCTAGGTCGCCCAATTTGGCATATCAGATACAGATTTGATTTACCGCCTTCAAACATTTATTTCAAACTTTTAAAATCGCCTTTGAAGGACACCTGTTAATATAGTACTAATATAACGCTTTTTCTCTGCATATTCGAGACCATTCTACAAATAACAATTGTGACAATTGCGATTGTATTTAAATTTTCAGCGTAATATGAGTTTAGATTACATGTGATAAATGAAGGAGTTCTAAGTTGCAAATGATTGCTCAAGCATTCTGCACTTCTTTTATCCACACATGCATACACACCATCCACACGCGCGTATATCACGCGCTCTGCTAACTGCGCAGTAAGCAGCGACTACGCTTGGGCTGCGCTGCAGTGTGGGCAATATTATGAGAATTTATTAGTTGAATAATTTCTCTTGTAGTATGACTATCTTTATGAAACTTTCAGATGGTTAAAATGTGTGTACATTCCAAAGCACAAGTCTCTAGTACTTGAAATTACAAATTGTGGGAGAAAAAAAAAAAAAAATTTCGGCTCTCTAGCTCTTATATTTTCTGAGATCGGTTTGCTCATACGGACGGACGGACAGACGGACAGGGCTATGTCGACTCAGCTCGTCGCCCTGATCAAGAATATATATGACATGTAAATTCCTCGTCTTTATTTCTTACATGAATGCTGTGTATTTTCTTATAAAAAGTGTATCGTATGTAGTCGATAAGTACATAGGTGTCAAAAGTACCTGGAGGGGCAAGTGACAAGTCGGGCAGAGACGAAGTACTCAGCGGTACGCTAAGTACCGCCAACCAGTAGGAGAACAATTCCTGTTAACGCAATCTGGCATTAAAAATATATTTAGATATCTTTTTATTTACCATTTATTAAAATATTTTGGAGCTCGAAGATATATTGAAAATATTTGCAAGGACATGTCTAGCATTTTTATACTCATTTCATTGATAATGGCGTACTATCTTAGGCGAATATTTAAAGTTCAGAAATCTTTCCGTCTTCTACTTTGCTACTAAAACTTCAAGTAAAGAATTAAATTTTTGTAGAGAATATCTATATTGAACTTTCAGAGCGTGGTAATAATTAAGTTTATGTATTTTCCAAATTATGGTTATGTAGTGTAAATATTTCTTATTTTTTTTAAATTTATTTATTTTAATTACAACAAAAATCGAAATTATATAAAATACATATAAGTGTATATTAAAAATTTTGAAGCTCTAGTTCTAAAGGTGTAGGAAATATAATTAAATAACTAGCTTCCGATAAGGTTTTTGATCGATAATAAAATATCGGGAGTAGTTATCGATATAAAAAGAAAAACTTGATATGCGCGTGATATACACGGACCTAGGAAAAAAGTCAAGTCTCTAGCTCTTATATCTTCTGAGATCGACGCGTTCATACATACGGACGGACGGACGGACGGACGGACAGACAGACGGACAGGGCCAAATCGACTCAGCTCGTCGCCCTGATCAAGAATATATATACTTTGCGGAGTCTGCCACGCCTCCTTCTGCCTGTTACATACTTTTAACAAAACCATTATACCCTGATTTCCCATTTTCAATGTGTTCAGGGTATAACAAGTAAGAACGTTGCAGTCGAGCGTTGCCGACTAACACTGAAGAAAATGCAGTTTTTCTCGCTTTGCCACGCTCCTACTGGGCGTAGACATATCATTTTTGTCCAGTTCTTAAAACAAGCTAACGGTACCCTAACTGCAAAATTTAAATGCTTTCGCTCCAAAAATGTAAAAATTACACGCCCCTAAAGAGGCGTAAAAATTATTTTCGGGTTAACTCAACTATCTAAATTTTAAGCTTTTAGCTAATATATTTTAGATGATATAATCTTTTGCGGCTTGCCCCGCCACCAATGGGCGTAGATATATCCGCCATAGCTCGTGATCTTGGGTGGTCGATGCAAATCTACATGCCAAATTTCAGGCTTCTAGCTCTACAACTAATATGATTTCTGGTATATCGGAAAGTTCATTTTCCGATTTGCCATGCCCCTAGTGGGCGGATCGGACAAATTTTAACACTTTATAGATCGGAGATATACACGAGTATGTGTTCCAAATTTCAAGTCTCTAGCTTCAATAGCTTCAAGGCGGACCATGCACAAAAACCTATATACTAATTCACTTTCGTGAATGAGAATAATAATTCACTTTCGTGAATGAGTATAATTACAACAACTTTGTATTCATTATAAAGACCTACGCAGTAAATCAGAAATCTTTAGCTCTAACAGTATTCAATTTACGAAGTAAAATGATCGATTATAAGGATAAGTCATCAAATAAAACATAGTAAATTTCTACACACATGTAAGATTTTTAAGGTTCTAGCTTTTGTTGCAAAATCTACAATTCACCAGAGCTCCGAGATAATTTCCAGCATAATTGTGGTTGAAGCGATATTTCGTTTGAACCTTAAATTTACCCTTGCTGTCTTAATTTGGCATGATAATCTTATGGGTGATGGAAAATCAGCTGTTTATCTTTCTACTCAGATACAATTTGAAAGAAGTTTAGTTATATAAGAAAATATACTTAAAATTGAAAGCTAAAAAGATACATGAAATTCCACTGCTTCTCCTAAACACAAGAGCTAATATACACAATTTATGTGCCAATAGAAACAGTAGACCAGTTAACAGTGGTTATTCGCAAAATAAAAGGGATGTGACTGAAATAGTTGTCCTGCACAAACTTTTGCACAACACCAAGAACAAAGAGATGGAAAGCCAAGATATTAGGGGCCGGAGACTATAAGCTCAGGTTGGACTCCAAGAGGGAAATAATAATAATATTATTATTAATAATAAACTATAGCAGAAACGAGTGCCATGCAAAATATACATGTTACATATTCATATAAATATGATAATATATGGTTTCGTTTAACAACTCATTTGCCCATATATATACAAATGTATATATAATATATATGTAGTTATATGAGAGTCTATACAAGTTTAGACTCCTTTCAGAATGAGTCCTTAAGCTAGTTTGCTTTTCATAAACTGAGTCCGTTTCCGTGCCCTGTCCTTTGCCTATGCATTTGCCTTTGCCTGTGCCCAATTGAGTTGTGGAGCTCACCGTGTCTGTTGACTTTGTTCCCTATCAACAAGTCGCCACTTAATTCAATTACATTAGATACGACGAGCAAATAAAAGGATGGATGGCATCCCATACCAGCCATGCAGACTGAGGCGCGCGGTGGGGTCTACGGGGCATGCAAGTTGCGATAGGCCAAGCATAGAATCTGCGGTTAAATGAGAGCTGAGCACTGCTGCGGCATTTACTGCGTGAATATAAAACGTGAGGTTGTCTTAATAGCCGCGGGAACTTTAATTTAGATTTTTGCCACGAATTAAATATCTCTCGATGTGCTTTTGCGGTCTCATATATTTTCCTTTTCAGCAATAGCAATAAAGACTCAAACAAACTAAAAGCCTTAATAAAGGTCAATCGCTAAATGGGGCTCTTAAATGTTGAGAATCGCCTAGAGCCAATTAATTCCATCAGCGGCAGCTGGAAGTTTCATATATTTATTTATGCAGCTGACCAATTTCACAGTTTTGTAAATCAATATTTGATAAATATGTATTTATTATGTATAAACATAATAAGGAATAAGATGTAAATGACTCCTTAGGCATCAGTCAAAGTCAAAGGACTTTGTTCTGTTTTATTAAATTATTCATTAGTTTAGTGTAGTTCATTTAGATTATGTGAAGCTTCAAATTAAGTAAAGCATTTATAGCAATGCACCTTCAAATTTATTTAATTATTTTGTATAGTATTATAGGACTATAGTATAGAATGCAAAGTTTCTTGAATCAGATAATATTATATATTTAAAAAATATGGTATATTTATGTTTATATTTTCTATTACATTTTTTGACAAAATATCAGTTTATCTTTGATTATCTTCCAGTTGAAACAGATTTTGGATCTCTGACCTGGCTCTACCTTGTTCAGCTGATTCACTTACCAAAAGTAACTAAGAAAATTATGAAATAAGTTAAAAATAATGAGAACACAATAAAAATAAAAATAAAACATTACAGAAATTAATTTGCTTTATATTTTTATAGTCAATCCATAATCCATAAGCCTTTGAGATTGTTGTATTGAATAAAATTATATACAACATTGAATGTTTAAATTGAAAATAAAAGAAGAATGTATTTCACAAAAAAATAAAAAAATAAACAAGTAAGAAAGCTCTAGTCGAGACTGCTCGACTACGAGATCCCCTGAACCCTTCGAGCAATAGCTATTTCAATCATTTTTCGCGTCATTCTGCTTACACAAGACACACACACAAACACACACACACACATTCACACACACATACACGCACACAAGCACCCACGCCTAAACACGCATGGGCTGCAGTGTGCGCTTACTATGAGAACTTAATTGTTAAAAAAAAAAAATGGGTTCAGGGTATAAAAATGCCCAAAGAAATGTACATTGAAATCATTGGTATTATTGCAATTGAATTTATAAAAAGTTGAGTGATTTTCCACCGTGTATGCAAATTCAAAAGTTTAAACAGAGCAATTTGAGAGTTTCAAGCTACTTAGAATAATTTTTTCTATTGGTTTCATTATTTTGCATTTATTGTTTTCATCAAATAAGCATTTCCCTAAAATTCATATCATTATATTAAATATACCCTGAACCCATTTTCAATGGGAAATCAGGGTATAATGGTTTTGTTGAAATGTATGTAACAGGCAAAAGGAGGCGTGGCAGACCCCACAAAGTATATATATTCTTGATCAGGACGACGAGTTGAGTTGATTTAGCCCTGTCCGTCTGTCTGTCTGTCCGTCTGTCCGTCTGTCAGTATCGTCAATTTCAGAAGATACAAGAGCTAGAGACCTCAATTTTTTTGTAAAATGTCCGTGTATACCACGCAGTAATTGAGTTTTGCTTCAAAAATCGATAACTTGCACCGTTATTTTGTTATCGATTAAAAACATTATCGAAAACCCGTAATAAAATTATATCTGCTACATCTTTAAGGCTAGAGTCGCCAAATTTTAAATGTAGATTCATATGTACTTTATAGAATTTCGATTTTTGTCAAAACCCCCTCACTCACATATTTGTAAAAGGCCCATTTCAAATACTATGCTTTGGCAAATGCATACATATCCATGTTATAATCATAATCTGAAAGTTATATGAAGATAGTCCACCCACAATAAAAGGTATTAAGCAATTAATTTCCCATACCAAGCCACCATTGCAGCCAATGTGTGTGTGTGTGTGTGTGTGTGCATGTGCGAATAATTATTGAAATATCGGTTGCTCGAAGGGTTCTAGGGATCTCGTAGTCGGGCAGTTTCGACTAGAGCTTTCTTATTTGTTTTTATAAACAAATATATAAATATATATAACGACGATTGAACTACTCCCATAGAACATTTCTCTTGAACAGAAAAAATATCACTGCAATTCACAGATACAATTATATTCAAGTTGCAAAAATTATAATATGAATATTAGTAAGGGTTTTCGAGATTTAAAGGGCAACTCCCTTGAGTTTGCAAGAGGCAAGATGCTAATCACACGACCGATATCTAAAATTATGCTCAAATACTGCCTTCTAAACTACATCTACAGCTACATCTATATATTAAAAGAATCTATATTGTATATTAAGAATTCGTTTACAATGCGGCTTAGAAAAGAAATTCGTGTATGCGTTACTTGACTTAATTAAAGTTCAAATTTATATTTTTGTTTTAATTTTGAAAGAGATCATTTTATTAATTTGCTTACGTTTTAGGCATGAACTGATATTAGTTTCGCTTACAATGTGGCGCTTCCTTTATTTTTTTAAAATCTATTAGATTTTGTTTTTATTTCTATCATGTGATAAACAAACGATGTTGTAGTAGACGTATCGCGAAGCCTCTTAGAGTTTTAGATTAATTTAACTGAGTAATGCAATATTAATTATCTGTGCACAAATGATCGGTAATTTATGAAAATAAAATTACATTTTTATTGAGAAATAACAAACTGGAAATCTTGATGTATATGCATAATAAGAAAAATATAAATATCGATGCGACTTCTCTTAAACTTTTTCAGCTCGGAGTTCACAATTCAGGATAAAATTGGTTTAAATATATGTATATAAACGTTGCAAAGCCAATTATAAACGTAACGACGGGAATGCACGTTTTGGAACTGTGAGCTTCGAGTTCGCTGTCGCTTACAATTTGTGCTCAATGTAACTTCTACACGACCGACGCGCGCCAAGCTCTGATTGAAACTGAGCAAATGCGACTAGTGATAAGCTAAGCGTACCGTGTAATGGACAAATGCTGCACTTCGTATTAGCTCGTTTGCGACCCGAAGTAGACAATCACCCCTTCGATGTGCGGGGAGAGCGTATGCAGGACACCCATTGGCGGCTATATAGCAGGGGTTGGAGTGTTGGAGAGAGAGAGAAAGCGAGAGAGATGAATCCATTATAATGAGAGAGTGACTGGAGAAATAAAAACAGATTCCACCACGTGTCGATGTGGATTTTATTTCCTGTTCTTTGATTCATGTAACTAATTGTTTTACCCTTTTGTCATAGAATATGAGTAAATGGTCTAACTCTTGGCTTTTATACCTTGATACCTTTATATACCTTTATACTCATTGTTTTGTTTAATTTTTTGTTTAATTTTTAAGCCAAGTCTTTCAGCCTATATTTCCGTTATTTTTTGGCTAATTAGTAAAATTAATACCTTACAAAACACTTATATTTTTGTTACCTGAAATACATATTGTCTATCTATAGATGGGTAGCCAAAATCATTATATGTCTATCTTGAGGATTGACAAAATTAGAGGCAGTGCAGAATTGGTCTTGTCCCAGTAGTGTGCTTTGTTGAATAAATCAGTTTTGCTTGAAAATATTTATTATTATACAGTCTATAGAGGCCTATATTATATTTATTTTGTGTTTATATTAATAATGAATACCCCAAACATGAAGCCTCTAGACGGTAATTCTCAATGGATATTTTCATGGTTATGGTGACTCAAAGTTGAAAGTTCTATTCTGACTTTTGCTTCACAGACTTGATATTCAATTGTGATAATGCGGGTTTTATTATATTAAAAACATGTTTTTATACCCTGAACCCATTGAAAATGGGAAATCAGGGTATAATGGTTTTGTTAAAAGTATGTAACAGGCAGAAGGAGGCGTGGCAGACCCCACAAAGTATATATATTCTTGATCAGGGCGACGAGCTAAGTCGATTTGGCCCTGTCCGTCTGTCTGTCCGTCCGTCCGTCCGTCCGTCCGTCCGTATGTATGAACGCGTCGATTTCAGAAGATATAAGAGCTAGAGACTTGAAATTTTTTTTCCTAGGTCCGTGTATATCACGCGCATATCAAGTTTTTCTTTAAATATCGATAACTACTCCCGATATTTTATTATCGATCAAAAACCTTATCGAATGCTAGTTATTTAATTATATCTCCTACACCTTTAGAGCTAGAGCTTCCAAATTTTAAATGTAGACTTATATATATTTTATATATTTTCGATTTTTGTTGTAATTTTCCCCCCACTCTTATATCCACCCCCTCACCCTCACCTTTGTAAAAGACGTATTTCATGTACTAGAGACTTGTGCTTTGGAATGTACATACATTTGAACATTATGATTATGTTCTGAAAGTTTCATTAAGAATGTACGTCTAGAAATTAAATTATTCAACAAATAAATTCTTAAATTGTTGCCCACACTACAGCGCAGCCCATGCGCAGTCGCTGCTTACTGCGCAGTTAGCAGAGCGCGCTCTAATACGTGCGTGTGTATGTATGTGTGACGAAAAGAAGTGCAGAGTGACTATCAGATTAGAGGGTTTAGGGTATCTCCTAGTCGAGCAGTCTCGACTAGAGTCCTCTTACTTGTTTTATACTTCAATATGTGAATATATATATATATATATATATATATATATATACATATATATAATTCTGCATGTATAAATGCAACTGAGTGTGTTTTCTGGATTTATGCTAATTATGGTATATATTCAATGTAACAGATTAATCGGTGTTCCAAGTCTGACACCCCACATAGCTTTTATATGTGTTTCTTCTAATCATTCGAAGATACCTGGAATTAGAAACCTAGACTGACTTTGCTACTATTCTACCTACGTTGTGTCAGCTTTTACGACCAGACTTGAATGAAAAGCATTCTAACATTAATAAAATTTCATTGTTTACCGCAAAAATTAGAGTCAAAGCAAAAATGGAACATATTAGAAATAATGCAAACAACCTAACAAATGGAGTCAAGTAAATGCATTGAACATACATACTTGGTTTACATTTCCCAAATTCTTTTTAAAACATAGCCCCGCCATTATTTTATTTTCAAGGTCCTTTGGTTTATTTATCACCACAAAAGCAACGAATTTTCCCCAGCTTCCAACGCAAAAGTATATACATACTAATATACATTTTTATTTGTACGCTCACAGGTTGTGTGGTTAGATTACCTGGCGATTGTGTATCTAACATATTAGCAATGGAATGTATGTGATGTTCTCGGCATTTTCTGATGGTTATAATTTAAACCTTTCATATACGCTACACATAACAATAAGGCTCCAGTCGAGACTGCTCGACTGGGAGATACCCTGAACCCTCCAAGCTGATATTCTATTCTCATTCTGCACTTCTTTTATGAATACATGAATACACATCCACGTATGATCACGCGCTCTGCTGACTGCGCAGTTAGCAGCGACTGCGTTTGGGCTGCGCTGCAGTGTGGGTAATATTATGAGAATTTATTTGTTGAATAATTTCTTTTGTAGACATACAATCTTAATGAAACTTTCAAAACATAATCATATGATTAATAATTGAAATAAGTTTTTTACAAATTGTGGGCGAAGGGGGCGTGTTATCCAAAATATAAAATACAATATCTTTGTTTCCATTAACTTTATATATAACGCAAATTTGAAGTCTACAGGTCTAAAAGTTTTCAAATTAGGCTGAAAAAACAAAATCGATTTTTCGATTATTCTCGATAAAAAAGATATCGGATAAGTTATCGAACAAATAAGATAAACTTGTACTGCTTTCTAGCTCTTATATCTTCTGAAATCGACGCGTTCATACATACGGACGGACGGACGGACGGACGGACGGACGGACAGACAGACGGACAGGGCCAAATCGACTTAGATTGTCGCCCTGATCAAAAATATATATACTTTGCGGAGTCTGCCACGCCTCCTTCTGCCTGTTACATACTTTTCACAAAACCATTATACCCTGATTTCCCATTTTCAATGGGTACAGGATATAAAAAGTTGCTCAGAGCAAAGGAATTTAAAATGTGCACATATTAATAGCAATTCCAATGAGTATAATCTTATTCACAAGTGTCTTTAAATACTCCTATTTCAGATTTAATATATTAATATAATGGTTAGGTATATTATTTTTCAAAAGTCCGAACTATTTCACTAGTACCACTAGTATTCAAAGTTTACCCAGTATTATAATTTTTGTATCCATATGTGTGTTTGAGCTCATCGAACTCGGAGATACGTACAAACAGGCATGCCATATCGGGGGTGCCAAATCAGAAGTCATAACACATGTCACTGTGAAATAGTTCGCCCGTCTGTTTCATAAAGTGTTGTAATTATCGAGTAGGAATATGTACTTGCGTAGTCAATCCAAGATCGAATTATTCTATTCTATTTCACTCGTCATCCTGTTTATTTCACTCTTTTTTATAACTACAGATTTTTTTTTTTTTTTTTTTTTTTGTTGTGAATGAAATTTTACAATGATTTAAGAGTTTCGACTAAGAACTAGTCCTTATCTAGTAAGATATTTATTTACAGATATTACAAACAATGGCATATCCGATGACATAATTATTTAAGTAAAAAATAACAAGTAAGAACGTTGCAGTCGGGCGTTACCGACTGCGGAATACTCATTCACATCCCATCAACAATTTAGTAGTTAAGTTTCGCTCTAATACTGTAGAATATACAGGTTTTTCCGATTTGCCACGCCCCAACTGGGCGTAGACACCTCATTTTTGGTCAGTTTTTAGAACGTGATAACGGTACCCTAATTGCAAAGTTTGAATACTTACCCTCAAAAAATGTGAAAATTACAGGGTATTTTTCGTTTTGCCACGCTGCTAAAGATGCGAAAAAATTATTTTTGGGTCATCGATGGAGGAGGTTACTGGTAACTTAACTATCTAAATTTGAAGCTTCTAGCTATTATACTTTAGGAGATATCAATTTTTGCGGTTTGCCACGCCCCCTGTGGGCGGACATATATCCGACGAAACTTTTTGGTCTTGGGTGATCAGCCCGAGTACATATACAAAATTTGAGGTGTCTTTCATCAATAGTGTCCAAAATATAGCAGAATTTAAGAAATCACTATATCTTCAGGTCCGATTTGCCACGCCCCTAATGGGCGTAGACTAATAAATTGTCTTTTGACATTATAGAATCATAACATTAGCTGACGTGCAAAATTTCAGCATTCTAGGTTTACAACTTTAGGAGATACAGTTTTATCCGATTTGCCACGCTCCCAAATGGGCGGAGATATATCCGCCATAGCTCGTGATCTAGGGTGGTCGACGCGGACCTACATACCAAATTTCAGCTTTCTAGCTCTCAACTAACATGATTTCTGGCATATCGGAAAATGTATTTTCCGATTCGCCTCGCCCCTAGTGGGCGGATCGGGAAAATTTTAACGCTTTATAAATCGGAGATATACACGACTAAGTGTTCCAAATTTTAAGTCTCTAGCTTCAATATGAAATGATGCCACGGAAGATTTAAGATGAGTTTCAGGACTTTACTTTACTGGTTTATGTGATATTTGGCTATATCTGACCAGACCGGTGCACCGTAAAAAGTTGCTGCTTGACCTAAAAAAAAAGATTTTGTTTTCTATATTGAGTTTCGAGTTTTTATTTATAAACGTATATAACGCACGGAATATATGTTTGAGTTTTTGTTTGTATTGGTTAAATGGTCCTTGAAAGTAAGTCGTTTGTCCAGTGTAACACCCAAGTACCTGACATTCGATTAGATCTAATTTATGTAGAGGACAAACATGAACGAAACAACCCACAGATCTTCTACGGTTTCAGAGCTAGACCCCTTAATTAACATAGATTTAAAGCCTATACGTAAAATCCGCAGATAGGTTACTTTTCACTCTTATTAACGATGGGCCAAAATCATATACAGAGTTTTGACAAATGTTCATACTTGTTAAGTTATAAAGTCAAAATTTTACTAAATTCTTATTGTTGATCTTCATATACATACACTTCGCGTCATCAGGTTAGCGCCCCCCCTTACACTTATTTTCTTTTACGTTTTTCTCTTTGCCTATTGCACGCAACTTCTTGGTTTTTTTTTTTATTTCATTATCATCATATGAGATGTCTCTCATACCAAAAAAAAACGCGAGTGAAAACCCGGTTTGTTTTATTTTCTATCCTTCTCTATTTTCGCAAAAAATGTGTGCACTTATTTTGCGTCATCAGATTAGCGCCCCCAAATGCAATTGTAATTATCTTGCTTATTTTGGCAATTACACTCACCAAATTTTTTGTGAAGCTCAAAGTATTCAATATATTTATAGTATGGGTAAAGAAACAGTTTTATCTTTGGTTGAAAATCAAAGATTGAGGCATACTTTGAATCTAGACTATGCAACCATAAAATTGCTGAAAAATCAGGAAAAAACAGAAAACTAAGTGGCAATTTTCTTACAAATAGGGAAAACTATGGAAAAAACTATATAAGCGGCAATAATCAAGTGATTTCAGAAGGAAATAGAAGAGCATTAGTTCGAGAAGCTTCGAATTCCCATGAATCGACCACCAAGATTAGGGATAAAATCGGTGTTAAGACGAGCTTATCAACGGTCTAAAGAGCAATTAAGAAAGTTAATTACTTAAAGAAACAGAATGTAAAAAAAAAGACACCAGTCGATATGCTGAGAAAAGAAATACGCATTAATTTTGGCCGGGCGAATATGACGTGGTCTACCCAATGGCAGCATGTTGTCTTTTCTGATGAGAAAAATTGAATTTGGAAGGAACTGATGGATATAATTATTATATCCATGACCTACTCATATTTTATTTGGAACGGTTTCCAAGCCGCTGCGGCGGGGGGGTGGTGTGGCATTTGTGTAGGTATCAATATCTTACTACAGCACTTGCAAGCTTCAATTTTTGACATCGCGCATGAACGCATAGGACCATAATATCGTGTTTAAAACTGCTGTTCCGCATTTCTATAACCTGTCTGAAAACCGGCATTAGATTTTCCAGCATGATAATGCCCCAATTCAGACCGCCCGATCCCTGAAGTCCTGGATTCAGGGCCAAAAAATTGATCTCATGGAGTGGCCACCATACTCACTCGACCTTAATATCATTGGAAACGTCTGGGGATGGTTGGTCAGGAAAGTATATGAGTCCGGAAAGCATTATAGTACAAAGACAGAGTTAATCGAAGGTACTGAACACGCTTAATCAACCATATCCTTGAATAATACTGAACAACTTTATAATTCCATTCCTAATCGAATTTTTTAAGTAATTTCAAACAAAAAACGGCACTACGCACTACTAATATTACTTAAAAATAACAATAGCTTAAAATACAGGTGTTATTTTTGGTAATTATCTTAAATAAATTGAATTTAGCGCAGGGGGCGCTAATCTGATGACCAAATTTTTGTCACATGTTTTTTGTACATTTTACAAAAAAAATTATTAAAAAATAATCCTTATTGTTACAGTAGCCATTCTTTTTGTATTTTAAAGAGAAATAAATGGAGTATAATGTAAAAAAATTTCAAAGATGGAGCTCTGCTGGTTTAGATTTTATTTAGCTTTGAGGTTGAGTGTAAAGGGGGGCGCTAACCTGATGACGCGCAGTGTATATGTATACTTTATGGTTTCTTTTATTAAACAAGATTCAAGTGATTTTAATCCTGAATGATAATAATTAATATTAGATTATTTTTATACCCTAAACCCATTGAAAATGGGAAATCAGGGTAAAATGGTTTTGTTGAAATGTATGTAACAGGCAGAAGGAGGCGTGGCAGACCCCACAAAGTATATATATATTCTTGATCAGGGCGATTTAGGCCTGTCTGTATGCCCCGTCTGTGTATCTGTATTTTTGAACGCGTTGATCTTAGAAGATATTAGAGCTAGAGACTTGAATTTTTTCACATGTCTGTATATTTATTTATTTATTTATTTATTTTCTTAAAGCTATTGACAAAAACGAGAGTCAATTAAATTAAAAGAAAGTACAGAATATAATTTCAATAGTACACCGACCCGATGGGGGTATTTTATTTGCCAGTCTGGCCAGCTATGCCCACGTCTCACAGCCAAATATGGTCAGTGATACTAATGAAGCTATAAAAAGAAAGTGTTAGTAAGAAAACTTAAAAAATATTAAATGTAGATTTATTAACTATATCTAACATAATAATTAAAATAATTCTTAAAAAAAATTAAATAAACAAAAAACAAAATAAAAATTAAGAAAAAAAGAAAAAAATAAAATAAAAAGAATTTAGTATAGAAAAAAAGAAAAAGGAAGGTATTAAAAGAAGTTGCAAGAAAAGTTAATACAAAGAATATGAAATAGTAAAATGAAAAGAGTAAGGGAAGAGCCAAAATAGAGTATAGGATAGAATTGAGAAATCACTACACAACATTGGCAACGAAAATGTATACCAATGATTATGCCTGGGCATTGTGAGTGATTTCCCTAAGATAAGCTAGAAGTAAACTTTTTATTTTAGAAAGAGAGAGCTATAAGGAAAAAACGTGATAATATTTATTAAAATCAACACAACAGCGCGGATATCGAGTTTATCTCCGAAATTCGATAAATCTTTCCTTTATTATTTATCGATTAAAAGTCATATCGAAAATAAGCTACTTAATTATATTTCCAACATTAAAGCTAGAGTCGCCAAATTTCATATGTAAATTCATATGTTGTACCACTAACCTCAGAACACATCGACCGGACAAGTAGTGTAAAGCGTTTTGCACACTTTTTTTCGAGCATAAGTTCCCAGACCACTTCGTATTTGCTCGGCTCCCCACTTTTAGGGTCGGGCTACGAAAATATGGGAACACAAATTCATTTCGCTTCATGCGCTCGGCCGAGATGGTCGACTGTTGAACAAAAGATCCCTCTGTACTCAATGTTTCCCTTGCTCTCTCTCTCTCAATGGAGATAACTCCCGAAAAAAAAGTGTGCAAAACGCTTTACACTACTTGTCCGGTTTGTGTGTTCTGTGGTTAGTGGTTGTACTGAATTATCAGTTGCTCGAAGGGATCAGGGGATCTCGTAATCGAGCAGCCTCGAATACAGCTTTCTTACTTGTTTATTATTATTATTATTATACTTGTTTATTATATCTCCTACATCTTTAGAGCTAGAGTCGCTCAATTTTAGTTCATATGTATTTTATAGAATTTCGTTTTTGTGATAATTCACTTCCACCCCTATATGAAATATTAGTTCTTCAAACAGTTCAGTGGATTTCGTTGTGGAGCAGTCTCGATTAGAACTTTTTTACAATGAAATTGATGAATATCCCACTTGTTAAATTTGTGTAGACACCCCAAAATACATACATATTTAATATATTGAGCTCATACAAACTATAGAAGGGTGCTCATTAAATCAAATCAATACCATTCACTGTGAACAGAGTGTAACACATGGAGCAATAATATTCATGGAAAGTATCAGACGTACCAATTGACTGCTCTTATGGCCACTTCAGGCATCGGGGGTCGTATCTGACTTATGCAATGCAGAGGCGAACATTAGCGATGTAGAAGTTCAGGACTTATGTGAGCATAATTTCTGTACTTTGTCTGTACTTCCCACTTGAAAGACAATCGAAAAGCCGATTTACTTTGTACAAGTCGAGTGGCTCAGGAAAAAATGTTTGCTTTTTGGTTTTCGAGCGAACAGGAAAAATGTAAGAGGAGCATGGCTTACCAATTCGCTCCCGGTGCCGAAAAACAAACGGAAGTTCTTGCTGGCAAACAGGCCCAGACAGTAAGACAGTCAGGCATCCATGCATAAGAAACGACAACAGCTACGGCTTTCTCAACAAAAAGAGTGCCAGGCAACAGAAATCAAAAGCCTGGCAAGACGGTTGCGAGTGCGAATGCGAATGTGAATGCGAATGTGAATGCGCCCTTCGCGAATTGCAAGTGCACGTCACAAGGCACACACTCTTTCAGGAGATTTCACATCATTTATTGTTCAAAGTCTTTTTTGAAAAGCATCAGCTTCCCACTTGACTGGCTGACAATAATCTCTGTTGTTTTGTCGACATCGACATTGCGAATGTAATTATTGTTGTTGTTGTTGTTGTAATTGTTACTGTTACTGTTCGGTTTGCTTTCGGCCATGGCAGCCAAAGTCAACGTCCATTTGTTCGAGTGCCATCCGTACTAAGAGGGATGCTTTGCTGAGCGATTGACAGTGTTTTAATGCCGGCGATTACAATGCTCCTTGCTGTTTATTTGGCTCGTATAGAAAACAATTAGCCTTTCTGAACGACTGAATGACTGAATGACGAAATGATGGAATGACGGAATGACTAACTGCTTTGGGCGATATGAGCGAGAACATAAGAAGCAATGGCTTATAGGTCCCCGCTCTCGCAATTATGGAGTACCTCTTAGCAGTCCAATTAGGTTTAAGCAGTTAAAAGTTCAACAGTTAACAGCCATCATTTGTCTTGGAATAAGTTTATGTGGAATGCAAACGTACGCCGATGATTTTCTCAACATTCCCAAAAACACATCAGATATATACGATTATGTACATATATGTTCGTTAATATTATATGCGCTTCTTTCCATGGAAAACTGCTAATAACCTGTAAGCTGAAAAAACGTTTCTAGCAAATACATTTGTGCGTCTCTACATACATTTGTGTATATATATTCCTCTTAATCCTCATGTACAGAATTCATTGTTGCATTCACATAAGCCTTTTAATTAGAGTATGCTGTAATCCAATTTTAATTCCTCATTAGTTGAGATTATCATCATTGTGATAGAAAGGCATTTATCAAAGCATCTAGCAATAACAGTTTGTTGTGTTCACATTCGCGTTAGAAGGCAAAGTCTCTATCTACACATTCAACATCACCAGCATCATCTAAGTTTCAGCTGGTTTCGTTCAGCTGGGAAGTGCTCGGCTCCTTTCGAGCAGCCGCGCTTGGGCGCAGGGGCGCTTGGGCGCTTGGTCGCTTGGGTATGAGAAATGTTTGCAAAAATCCGCATTTGCGAGTATATACATACGATTGAATGGCAAGCGGTCTTAAGACTTGCGGAGCCATGATGTTCTAGTGCAAAAGGCATTTTACTAAGCCGTTGAGATTCACTGAGGTAATCCCCAACAAGAAACTCAGTAAATCCGAAAGTGTTTCTTGGATTTTATTATTTAAAGTGATTAAAAGTTATTGTTGTCGGCTGCCATTGACGTTGTCTTTGCTTTTCGACTTTTCATTCTATGAGTTTAGGGGCTTTGCTCAAAAGTGATTATGTGAGCACAATAAAATCTTAACTGCTTAGTTGCAGACTCATACTTACATTTTTAATATTGATTCATTTTCGTTTCTTGATTTTTCCATCGGCGCTCCTATGAATCACTACACTCATAAATAATCAGAATACAAGAAAAAATGCCACAGCAGATAATCATCTATTTCGCTACTACTATTAACAAAGTTATTTAGAAATGTCGTTTGGCTGTGAATGTCTAAAGATATATATTAAAACTCTAATCATTTAAATTTATGTTAAGTCGTAATTAAACTTTAAAATTTACAATAATTTTGGCTTAATGCTTTATACATATATATATTACATATTTCCCGATTCTATCAAAAGTATCCATGTAGTTTGTAATATTAAAATAAATATCACATTTGAGCAGTTAACCTATCGTAAGTAATTGATTATGAACAAATAGTTTCTTTTCATAATATCTTAAGAAAGAAAGGTCCAGCAGCTGCATAGATAGATAGCATAGTCTTATGTGGATGTGGATGGATGTGAATTTAGTTACAAAGAGTTCTAAGCTGGGATAGAGAATCTTTGTGTAGACATTTTGCATAACTTACTTATTACTTACGGAGAGTATATCTAAGAGCTGTGGAATATGTATACTTTGTGTTTATATACGAACAGTATTTTCATATATTTTTCGCTTTTTGTATAGATTATCATTCAGAATTGTTTTGATAATTAAACAATATGTCTTTCGTAAACGTAAAAAAAAAAGAAATAAAATAAAAAAAAAAATCACTTGAGTGACGCATGTACATATGTGTGACTGTGAATTCGCTGAACTCTATTTTACACATCACCTTGCAAAACATGTGCGACCACTGTAAGCTTATTGACAAAGTATGAATTGCCTTTGAAGAGAGAAATACAACAGGAAAATACTCACATTCACGTTCAGTAACAATAGTGTCCATTAACACGCTGGCGGCCAAACAACTTCGCTATTGATGTCATAAATTAAAATTGCAATCGCAGACCATTGATGATAAATCATACGCTCGGATGAGTTTTCATCTCGCACATGAATTGTAGCTGCCGGCGACTCAACGCTACTCGGCCCACTACCACCCGCCCACCAAACGCTGCCCGATGCGATGATGTGACTGCTGTATGAGGGGCATGAGGGGCAGACACCACACAGCAGTCATCAGGAGCTGTGGGTGCTATATTGCGACGTGATGGGATTTTCAAAAATCCAAGCTAAATCGTTTTTGTTTGCAGCAAAGCTAACTTTGACTGCTAACTTTGTTAGAAGAGAAATTTATGTTTTATTTGGTGTCAATTTGTGGTAGAAATCATTCTCTTTATTCATAAATCGCATACAATTCGATTATATTCGATGATTTGATTGCTTAAAATTGAATTTGCGTGATACTGAAGATATTTCAATACATCCTCGAACGTGACGATCAAACACAATATGAATATACTTATGTAGTTTACGAATACATACATAGCTCCATATATGTAGGCATGCGTGCATACCAATTTAGCAGTAAGCGTGTCGAGCATAGATGAATACTTGAATTACATATTGTATATAAACATATATGCTACGACACGTCCAAGTCTACTCTCATCGTTGATATCAATTCTCGAGGACAGAGAAATGGCTACTATGAAAATCATTTTGCAGTATTCAAGTAAGTTAGTTACCAAAGTATTTCTGTCATAGTCGATTGAGCCAACGTCAAAACAAATTTATATTTCAGACAAGTGTGCATATAGAAGTAATTTTATTTATTATTAATAGCCCGTTTCTTTAAGAACTCTGAATAAATAAACTGAACTACTTTTTCATTGACCAATAATATTCGGACCCGCCCATTTACCAAGTAATTCAATTCTTAGCTATCTCTCTATCACATCAAACTTAATGTAGGCAAAAATATTATTATATAAAAATTACATATATTAAGTATTGCTCCAAATTTCCTACAAGAATTCTGATGTCTTACTATGCCATGTACATTTGTATTACTAGATTTTCAACATTTAACTCTTTAAGAGGCAAGCAGAGTGAAGGGATATAAATAAAAAGTTGCAACGTTGCAGTCGGGCGTTACCAACTGCAGAATACTCATTCACATCCCATTTGCAATTTAGTAGCTAAGTATATCTCTAATACTGTAGAAAATGCAAAATATTTTTCTCGATTTGCCACGCCCCTACTGGGCGTTGACACCTCATTTTTGGCCAGTTCTTAGAACGAGCTGACGGAAACCTAACTGAAATGTGGATGCTTACGCTCCAAAAATGTGTGTTTTTGGGTCATCGATAGAGAACGATACTAGTAACTCAACTATCCAAATTTGAAGCTTCTAGCTCTTAAACTGTAGGATATATAAACTTTTGCGGTTTGCCACGCCCCCTGTGGGCCGATATATATCCGTCATAACTTTTTGGTCTTGGGTGGTCAGCCCGAGTATATATAGCAAATTTGCGGTCTCTAACATCAATAGTGCCCAAAATATAGCAGAATTTGAAAAAATATGCATTTTCCGATTTACTCGAGTATGTGTTCCCTATTTCATGTCTCTAGCTTCAATAACGATGATATAAACTGCATTTATACGGACAGACGGACGCACAGCAATACATTGCACAAAACCAATATACTCATTTCACTTTCGTGAATGAGTATTAAAAGATATGTAAAGACTTCAAATATTTTCTGAAGAGTCGTTTATTAACGTTACTAATGCATACATAATTTTTTGTTTTATTAAAACGCCCACAAATAATCTATGTAATTATAAATAAATTAATTAATCTAAGTATAATTAATTAGTTTTTTTTAATATATATTATAATCAGGAGTATTAGTTGAAAGGCTAATACAAACTCTAAATGAACTTTGTAAAGAATAAAATGAAAATAAAACATAAAATAACAAGTAAGAAAGTTCTAGTCGAGACTGCTCGACTACGATATCCCCTGAACCCTTGGAGTTATAGCTATTTCAATAATTTTTCGCGTCTTTCAGCTTACACAAGAAACACACACACACACACACACACACACACACACACACACACGCACGCACGCACATACAGGCATATATATACACACACACACACACATAAACATTTACACGCACATACACAAAAACATACACACACAAGCATAAATACGCATGGGCGCCAATGAGCGCTTACTATGAGAACTTAATTGTTTAATAACTTTTCTTGTGGACATACGATCGTCATGAAACTATCAAATTATGATTACAACATGGATATGCATGTATTTGCCAAAGCACAAGTCTCTAGTATTTGAAATACGCCTTTTACAAATGTGTGGATGGGGGGGTGAATTTTAACAAAAACCGAAATTGTATAAATTGCATACATTAACAAGTAAGAAGGCTCCAGTCGAGACTGCTCGACTAGGAGATACCCTGAACCCTCCTCCAAGCTGATATTCTAATCATTCTGGACTTTTTTTATGCACACATACATACACATGCACTTATAAGCACGCGCTCTGCTAGCTGCGCAGTAAGCAGCGACAGCGCTTAGGCTGCGCTGCAATGTGGGCAATATTATGAGAATTTATTTCTTGAATAATTTCTTTTGTAGACACACGATCTTAATGAAACTTTTAGAGCGTAATCATATGATAAAAGTGTGTGTACATTCTAAAGCACAAGTCTCTAGTACTTGAAATGAACAAATTGGGGGCGAAGGGGGCGTGGTATCCAAAATCTGTAAATTACAAAATCTTTGTATCCATTAACTCTATATACAACGCAAATTTGAAGTCTCCAGGCTTAAAAGTGTTCAAATTAGGCTGAAAAAACCAAGTCAATTTTTCGATTATTCTCGATAAAAAAGTTATCGGATGAGTTATCGAAAAAATAAAGCAAACTCGTACTGCCTATGGTATACACGAGTATACATGCCAAATTTCAGCTCTCTAGCTCTTATATCTTCTGAGATCCTTTTGCTCATACGGACGGACGGACAGACGGACAGGGCTATATCGACTCAGCTCGTCGTCCTGATCAAGAATATATATACTTTATGGGGTCTGCGATGATTCCTTCTGCCTGTTACATACTTTTCACAAAACCATTATACCCTGATTTCCCATTTTCAATGGGTTCAGGGTATAAAAATTTGGAGACTCTAGCAAAAAAGGTGTAGATGATATAATTTTATTACTGGTTTTCGATAAGGTTTTTATCGATAAAAAAAGATCGGGATGAGCTATCGATTTTAATGATAAACTTGATATCCGCGCTGTAATTACGAACATTTAAAAACAAATTTGAAGTCTCTAGCTTTTATATCTTCGGAAATCGACGCGTTCAAACATACGGACAGACGGATAGACGGACAGACGGACGGACAGACCGACAGACAGACGGACAGGGCCAAATCAACCCAGCTCGTCGCCCTGATCAAGAATATATATACTCTGTGGGGTCTGCCACGCCCCCTTCTCCCTGTTACATACATTTCAACAAAACCATTATACCCTGATTTCCCATAGAAAATGGGTTCAGGGTATAAAAACCAGTAAGAAAGCTCTAGTCGAGACTGCCCGACTACGAAATCCTTTGATATTTCAATCATTATTCGCACATGGCCACACATACGAGCACACACAGTCATACGCACGCACGCATAAACACGCATTGGCTGCCGTGGTGGCTTACTATGGAAATTTAATTGTTTAATAACTTTCGTCTTCTGGATGGACTATCTTCATGAAACTTTTAGATTATGAATATAACATAGATATGCATATATTTGCCAAAGAACAAGTCTCTAGTATTTGAAATACGCATTTTACAATTGTGATGGTGAGGAGGATTTGGTATACACGGATCTAGAAAAAAAAGTCTCTAGCTCTTATATCTTCTGAAATCGACGCGTTCAAACATACGGACAGACGGACAGACGGACGGACGGACAGAGCTAAATCGCCTCAGCTCGTCGCCCTGATCAAGAATATATATACTTTAAGGGGTCTGCCACGCCTCCTTCTGCCTGTTACATACATTTAACAAAACCATTATACCCTGATTTCCCATTTTCAATGGGTACAAGGTATAATTATAACGTTTATATAGTACAATATTCCTATACAACAAAAAAAATTTTTGTTTATACATTTTAAACAGGAGGCCACAAACTTTCAGCTACCCAAACGTTTTATATCCAACTACTGCTTATGTAAAAGACATTCACTAAACAACATTACCTTTTGAAAAGAAGGAAAGCTTTAAGACAATTATTATAGGGGCTTCATGTACCACGAAAGGGGCGAAGGTTTCTCTTTTATATTCCTACCTCTTGAACAAGTTTTTCAAAGCAAAAGTAAATCATTTATTAAGGTATAGAAGTACACTCTTTGGTATGATAGATAGTTTGTGCGTCCCTTATAGACCGAGAAAAGAATTGAATTATTCTAGTATGTATATGACAGACTTACGACATTATTTGCGTGTACTATGTTTGTATATGAACAGAAAAGAAAGGGATTAATTATAGTGCTTCACAAAATTGAAATTAGTCCTAAACTACGGCGCTTGATCATCAGAATAAAATCAAATATGCAAATAAGTATTATCTCATTAATTATGATATTAATTTACTATCCATTTCATCCATTTTGAAATTATAATATGCTCTATAGTAAAAATTTTACAAAGTTTAATAAATATGTACTTTGCATAATACAATTGTACGCAATGTATCTACTGACGTACACTTGACGCATTCTAAATATGTACATGATTTCGTACACATTTCATGCGAATATACTTGTTTGTATTTAATAATGTCGACACTTCCGACATTTGGCACTTAATAACTAAGCGCTAAAATGTTTGTAGAAAAATTGACAGCATTTTGACAGAAAAAAAACATGTGCGTAGTTGCCATTTGCTTTGTCCCTTCACGCCACCCTCACATGCCAGTTTTCGACCGCAATGCTTCATTGTGGGCCCTATGTATATGTCAGATCCAGCGCATTTTTGTGTGTCATTCCGGGCTAACATGCTTCACGGTCTAACTTAATACGGGCTTGGGAGTCTGCGCTGTTTTCTTTCGCATGCTGGATATACTTATGTATGTACCATTTCATACAGACACACTCACCTACACTGAAACAGATTTATATATTGGAATGAATGTACTTGTGTGTCTATCTAAATATATATTGGTAGATATACAGCTTACCTCGCTCGCCTGTCAACATGAAATCATAAGACGCTTGTCACTACGTAAGGAAAAATGCTTGAGCGGCGGAAAACATCCTTTAACTCAATTTTAATGCATTTGTAGTGTTCGGGATTCAGCGTAGAAAAGTTCGTTGTAATTTTTATACCCCGTCTTACTTGCATGAAAAGAATATTTCTGTTGGGAATTTGAGCTTACATGAAATCAAAAATCTGTTAAGTATAGTTGAATGTTATTTAAACGAAACATAAATATCTAGATTTTAAATGCGTAACTCAAAACAAAAATATTTAATTCAAACCGAAAAAATCTATTTCAAAACGGAAATCTCTAAAAGAACAAGATCGGAATTCAATATAGTGAATCGAGTTATTTTTTACAACAGAAATGATATATTCATGATTATATATTGATATAATATATGACATAATATAAACAGATTTTTCCTTTTGGATCCAAATGCAACTAGTTATTAATTTTACATAGTTAAAGCAAAACAGACAACTAAACTACGCACACAACTCATTCTCTCGGTAACAAAATAACTATTTAAATAAGGCTACACGGTATTTTTCTAGTCTTGCAAGATGGTGTTGTATTACTACACATTTTCTTGAACACTATTAGCCTTGGATTAAGGGTTTTACTGTCAGTGTCAAGTTCTTATGATATGAAATAGATATATACTAAATTTCTTTTGGGCTAAATTTATAAATATAAAACTTGAGCATTCCTCGAGGTTGAATGAACAATCTTTTTAGTTAATAAATTGATCAATGAGATTTAGAAGTGTATTTATCATAATTAAACATTTTCGTCATATGATATATATTTTCGTAAAATATATATTTTCGTAAGTAATATGATATTGTATATTCCTTACTTACACTAATAATGTAAGTTCATATGAATTACACAAGCCAACAAAATTTGATTGGATTGAGAAACCAACAAATTGATTCTAAATTCCAATCTGATCCAGATTTATATAAAGTCAAAATCATGTACAAATCCACGTTGGGAGTGCAGAAGTAGCTGAGCGGCGGGCTCAAAGTATATCCTTTGCGGCCAGTACTTCAATACTATAATACTACGACAGTTAGGATATGTGAAAAAACTAATATCGTCACAATTCTTTTTAAATTTCAATTATAAGAATCAGTATTTAGTAGATAAAATAAATCTCTTAGTTAAAATATATTCTGATACATATTGTTCATTCGTATTGGCCTGTATTTTCAACAGACATTATCTATCATTAATGCGATAATATGTTTATAGAAAGTCCGAAGATTAAGAATTTTTTAAATGCCAGGCACACCATAAATATTCTTTTTTATTTCTGCGCCGTTTATATTTCTTGTATATGTATGCAGCCTTGAAACTTGAAAATTTCCAACATAATTAAAGTACCCTTAACAGAGTCTTAAATAGCTGTAACACTTGTGGAACCATCATTTGATTTTAATCCCTTTGAAAATATTATGGATTCTGCTCTGTTCGGCTGTTGTATTTAATTAGTATCGTTACTCAAATACTTTGTATATTTATGACTCTTTTGGAAAGTTCTTTAGTGTTATTTACATTCCACTCTTATTCTATAGCAGTCAATGGAAGTAACTGGCTCAAGAAATCAAACTTTTTCAAACTGGCATAAACATTAATGATGTTTCACCCCATAATCTCGCCTAAGTTTTAGAAATTAATAATTTTTTCACAAGTATGTATTTAATGGAAAGCTCCAATATAGAATACTGAACTTTATATACCCATTCACGAAAGTGATATACGTATGTATATTGGTTTTGTGCATGTCGTCTTGCTTTCCGTCAGTCTGTCCGTATATACGCTATTTTTGCTAGAGACTTGAAATTTTTAATACACACTCCTGTATATCTTTATTTATAAAGTGTTAAAATTTTCCCGATGCGCTCACTAAGGGCTTGGAAAATCGGAAAATGCATTTTCCGGATGCCAAAAATTATATTAGTTGAAGGGAAACTGAAATTTTGAATGTAGATTCGTGCTGACCCTCCAAGATCAAAAAGCTAGGGCGGATTTATCTGCGTACATTGGGGGCGTGACAAATCAAATAAAACTGTATATCGTAGAGTTTTAAAGCTAGAACGCTGAAATTTCTCGCGTAAGCTAAATGATGAAAATTTATATATCTACGTGCACTAGGGCGTTGCAAACTGCAAAAGTTGATATACCTTTCAGTTTGAGAGCTAGAAATTTGGATAGTTGAGTTACTAGTACCCTCCTCTATCGATATAAAAAACATTATATTACGACTCTTAAGGGAGTGGCATACTGAAAAATTCCCTGTAATTTTCACATTTTTTGAGCGTAAGCAAGTTACGTTGCCTTCAGCTCGTTCTAAGAACTAGAAAGATTATTAGGGTTGTCGAATTTTTTAAAATATCGTGTCGATGATATTTTATGTTTAGAAAAAATATCAAAATGATATTTTATATATAACTTTAAAAAAATCGATATATCAATATTTTTCGATTTTTTCCCATAAATTTATAGTCCGTTCCAAAAAAGAAGAACAATACGAATAAGTATTATTTGTTAAAATGGTAACTCCAGTATTCGGTACTAAAAGATTAAAAAAGTAAGAAAGCTGTAGTCAAGACTGCTCGACTACGAGATCCCCTGAACCCTTATAGCTATTTCAATCATTTTTCGCGTCTTTCTGCTTACACAAGACACACGCACACACACACACACACAAACACACACACGCAGACACATGCATACACACACACACACACATACACACACAAACACACACATACACGCACACAAGCACCCACGCCTAAACACGCATGTGCTGCAGTGTGCGCTTACTATGAGAACTTAATTGTTTAATAACTTTTCTTGTGGACATACAATCTTCATGAAACAGATTATTATTATAACATGCATATGCATGCATTTGCCAAAACACAAGTCTCTGGTATTTGAAATACGCCTTTTACAAATATGTGGATGAGGGGGTGGATATAAGGGTGAATTTTAACAAAAACCGAAATTATATAAAATGCATGTAAGTATACAAAAAAAAATTTAAAAACTCTAGCGTTAAAGGTTTAGGAGATATTATTTTATAACTGGATTTTAGATAAGGTTTTTTATCGATAAAAAAATAACGGGATGAGTTATCGATTTTTTGTGATAAACTCGATATCCGCGCTGTATATACGGACATTTTAAAACAAATTTGAAGTCTCTAGCTCTAATATTTTCTGAAATCGACGCGTTCAAACATACGGACAGACGGACGGACGGACGGATGGACAGACGGACAGAGCTAAATCGACTCAGCTCGTCGCCCTGGTCAAGAATATATATACTTTATGGGGTCTGCCACGCCTTCTTCTGCCTGTTACATACATTTCAACAAAACCATTATACTCTGATTTCCCATTTTCAATTGGTTCAGGGTATAACAAGTAGAAAAGCTCTAGCCGAGACTGCTTGACTACGAGATCCCCGGAACCCTTCGAGCAATAGCTATTTCAATCATTTTTCGAAGATTTCTCAATGTTAATGGGATCAGGCCCTGTTTTTTGTTGCGCACTAGAAAGTCCAAAATTGCAATTGAATAAGTATTCAGCAATCGGTAACGCCCGACTGCAACATTCTTACTTGTCTTTAATTCTTGATCATGATGAGGAACAGACCTGTTCTAGCCATGTCCATCTATTTGCCTTTCTTGCGTGTACAATTGAGTGAAATAATAGTGGTGTATTCAGGACAAGTACAAACTCATCTTTTTATTCGTTATTTATTTCGATTTATTGATTTATTCAGCATTGAAAATAAATGAGGATATATGTATATATCCGGCTATGTACTTTCTCGAATATAATAACTACACAAGCTCAAATTGCACGCAAATTTTGTTAAGAAAGTTTTAAAGTCACGTTTAAGGTATGCTTACAGTTACTTACCAAACCAAACTAAGGCTTAGAAGTATGCATGCGAAAAGACATAATGTAAAAAAGCTATGAAAGTTTCGGACTTTTTTATCTACTCAAAATTTAACAAGTAACAAAACTTTAGCCGCCCCTTGCGACTATGAGATCTTCTAAAATCCAAATGATTTGGGGTTTTAAGCAGGCCTATTTTCGTATGTATTAAAGCAGAAAAATATGAAACTATTCTAAATTTTCGACTACAAAATTAGTCACCGCCTTCATCAACGTCATCCATACTTATGCAAACAGTTAAAAACAAGTAAGAAAGCTCTAGTCGAGACTGCTCGACTACGAGATCTTCTGAACCCTTGGAGCAATAGCTTATTCAATTATTTTTCGCGTCTTTCGACTTATACAAGACACACACACACACACACACACACACACACACAGGTATACATACACACACGCATACACACACACACACACACACACATATACACACACATACACGCACACATATACACACACATACACGCACACAAGCACCCACGCCTAAACACGCATGGGCTGCAGTGTGCGCTTACTATGAGAATTTAATTGATTAATAACTTTTTTTGTGGACATACGATCTTCATGAAACTTTCAGATTATGATTACAACATGGATATGCATATATTTGCTAAAGCACAAGTCTCTGGTATTTGAAATACGCTTTTTACAAAAGTGAGGATGAGGGGGTGAATATAGGGGTGGGGGGTAAATTTTAACAAAAACCGAAATTGACTCTAGCAATAAAGGTGTAGGAGATATAATTTTATAACTGCTTTTTGATAAGGTTTTTTATCGATAAAAAAAGATCGGGATGAGTTATCGATTTTTAATGATAAACTCGATATCCGCGCTGTAATTACGAACATTTAAAAAAAAAAATTGAAGTCTCTAGCTCTTATATCTTCGGAAATCGACGCGTTCAAACATACGGACGGACGGACAGACAGACAGACGGACAGGGCCAAATCAACTCAGCTCGTCGCCCTGATCAAGAATATATATACTTTGTGGGATCTGCCACGCCTCCTTCTCCCTGTTACATACATTTCAACAAAACCATTATACCCTGATTTCCCATTGAAAATGGGTTCAGGGTATAAAAATTGCTTGACTGCTAAAGCTCTATTGTAATTATCAGAGTTTGCTCGATTGCATGCATCTCCAGATTTGGCATATAGTTTTAGAAAAATTTTATGGATTTTTTTGTGCTGCCATTTTTATACCCTGAACCCATTGAAAATGGGAAATCAGGGTACGATCTGTTTCATGAAAATCGTATGTCCACAAAAAGTTATTAAACAATTAAGTTCTCATGGTAAGCGCACACTGAAGCCCAAGCGTGGGTGCTTGTGTGTGTGTATGTGTATGCGTGTGCGTGTGTATGCGTGTGCGTGTGTGTGTGTGTGTGTGTGTATCTGTGTGTGCGTGTTTCTTGTGTAAGCAGAAAGACGCGAAAAATATAGCGTTGCTCGAAGGGTTCAGGGGATCTCGTAGTCGAGCAGTCTCGACTAGAGCTATCTTACTTGTTTTGTAATGTTTACATTCGCACAACCTCTTATGAAAAACGATTATATACGCAGAGACATGTGAAGTGCGTAATACCTATGAGATACTGGTGGATGAATATTCCTTTAATTTACTAAATTATTTGCTAATAGTCACAATAGGATTTCATTTTAAATTTGTTGCTCTATTAGAAGCCTTGCTGCAACAGCTAAAAGTTATATTTTCCTATATGTTTGAACAAATGCCATTCTCAGTTTTGTTTGTTGACAAGTTTTGTCTGAAAGTTTCGAGTTGGGTTGCTTTTTGATTGTAGTGATAAGCCACACAATGCTTCAGGCAAAGTAAATATGAAAACTACGTTTTCCACTAGTTTTTTATACCCTGAACCCATTTTCAATGGGAAATCAGGGTATAATGGTTTTGTTGAAATGTATGTAACAGGGAGAAGGAGGCGTGGCAGACCCCACAAAGTATATATATTCTTGATCAGGGTGACGAGCTGAGTTGATTTGGCCCTGTCCGTCTGTCTGTCCGTCTGTCCGTCTGTCCGTCTGTCCGTCTGTCCGTATGTATGAACGCGTCGATTTCAGAAGATATAAGAGCTAGAGACTTCAAATTTTTTTTAAAATGTCCGTAATTACAGCGCGCATATCAAGTTTATCATTAAAAATCGATAACTCATCCCGATCTTTTTTTATCGATAAAAAACCTTATCGAAACCCAGTTATAAAATTATATCTTCTACACCTTTATTGCTAGAGTCTCCAAATTTTTAATGTATGCTTATATGCAATTTATACAATTTCGGTTTTTGTTAAAATTTACCCCCCACCTCTAAATTCACCCCCTCACCCTCACTTTTGTAAAAAGCGTATTTCAAATACTAGAGACTTGTGCTTTGGCAATTACATGCATATTCATGTTATAATCATAATCTAAAAGTTTCATGAAGATCGTACGTCCATAAAAAAAGTTATTAAACAATTAAGTTCTCATAGTAAGCGCACACTGCAGCCCATGCGTGTTTATGCGTGGTTGCTTGTATGTGTATGTGTGTGTGTATGTGTGTGTGTGTATGCGTTTGTGTCTGTATGCATGTGTGTGTGTATGTGTGTCTTTATGCGTGTGTGTGTATGTTTACTTGTGTGTGCGTACGTGTGTGTGTGTGTGTGTGTGTGCGTGTTTCTTGTGTAAGCTGAAAGTCGCGAAAAAGTATTGAAATATCTATTGCTCCAAGGGTTCAGGGGATCTCGTAGTCGAGCAGTCTCGACTAGAGCTTTCTTACTTGTTAATTTTAAGCTAGCTTTGTCTCAATTCAAATATGACCTAATATGGCATATGATGAGAAGAAAGATTTGTATCTATGATGTATGTTTGCATTTCATATTTGATTTCTCGATGGCAAATAATTAAAAATTTTACTTTGGTAATGAGCTAATCAGACTTTTATAATTGACTAAAATATATTAAATCTAGTAACATCGTCAAAATTTTATCAAAGAATAAATGTCTCACTCTTAGAAAAACTTACTTTTTAATAAGGAGAATAAAATATCTGGCCGTGTTTATTATACCCATTCACGAAAGTGAAATAAGTATATTGGTTTTGTGCAATGTCCGTCTTCCTGCCCGTCTGTCCGTATGAACGCAATCTATTTCGGCGTTATTGAAGCTCCGATTTATAAAGTGTTAAAATTTTCCCGATGCATTTTGCGATATACCAGAAATCATATTAGTTCAAGAGCTACAAAGATGAAATTCACAAGCTATGGTGGATATATCTACTGTATCTCCTAGACTTGTAAAGCTAGAACGTTAAAATTTTAAATAGAACGTTAAAATTCTATAAAAATTAATAAAACAAAAAAAAAACTTTATATCTACGTTGCTAGGGGTGTTGTAAATCGGAACTGAAGATATAATGATTTTTTAAATTTTGCTATATTTTGGGCAGTATTGACGCTATAGGCCTGAAATTTGATATATATATTCGCGCTAACTACCCAATACCAAAAAGCTTTGACGGATATATGCCCGCCCACAGGGGGCGTGCAAACCGCAAAAGTTTATATCTCCTAAAATATAATAGCTACAAGCTTCGGATAGTTAAGTAACTAGTAACCTCCTCGATGAACCAAAAATAATTATTACACCTTTTTAGGGGCGTGGCATATAGAAAAATACCCCGTAATTTTCACATTTTTGGAGCGTAAGCATCCAAATTTTGCAGTTAGGTTACCGTAATCTCCTTATAAAAACTGGCCAAAAATGAGGTGTCTACGCGTAGTAGGGGCGTGTCAAATCGGGAAAACTGTATTTTCTACAGTATTAGAGCTAGAAACTCAAAACTGAGTTACTAAATAGCAGATGGGATGTGAATCCGGATTCTGCAGTTGGTAACGCCCGACTGCAACGTTCTTACTTGTTTTAATTGATAACATTATTAAAAACAAGTAAGAAGACTCTAGTCGAGACTGCTCGACTAGGAGATACCCTGAACCCTCTAATCTGATATTCTAATCAGTCTGCACTTCTTTTCGACACACATACATACACACACGTATTAGAATGCGCTCTGCTAACTGCGCTTGGGCTGCGCTGTAGTGTTGGTAACATTATAAGAATTTATTTGTTGAATAATTTAATTTCTATACGTACAATCTTAATGAAAGTTTCAGGGCGTAATTATATGGTGAAAATGTATGTACATTCCAAAGCACATGTCTCTAGTACTTGAAATACGCCTTTTACAAAGGTGTGGGTGAGGGGGTGCATATAGGGGTGGGGGGTAAATTACAACAAAAATCGAAATTATATAAAATACATATAAGTCTACATTTAAAATTTGCAAGCTCTAGCTCTAAAGGTGTAGGAGATATAATTAAATAACTAGCTTTCGATGAGGTTTTTGATCGATAATAAAATATCGGGAGTAGTTATCGATATATAAAGAAAAACTTGATATGCGCGTGATATACACGGACCTAGATTTCAAGTCTCTAGCTCTTATATCTTCTGAAATCGACGCGTTCATACATACGGACGGACGGACGGACGGACGGACGGACGGACGGACGGACGGACAGACAGACGGACAGGGCCAAATCGACTTAGCTCGTCGCCCTGATCAAGAATATATATACTTTGTGGGGTCTGCCACGCCTCCTTCTGCCTGTTACATACTTTTAACAAAACCATTATACCCTGATTTCCCATTTTCAATGGGTTCAGGGTATAAAAAGAATAAGTAAGTAGTACTAATGTCTAAAACTCTTTTTTTTTTTTTGTTAAATAATTGACTGTAGTCAGAATGTTCGGCTGATTGAGGTATAGTTTACACAAAATCTTGAAATTTTTCTTGAATACATGATGAAGAATTTCGAATTTTAGCCTCCGTAGTAACGACACACTGTTAAGCAAAACAAGTTAAGGTACACAATTTTTCAAAAAATGTTAAAATGAATCAAAATAAGCAAACCTATGTAGATTTTTCAATTAAAGGGGAATAAAATGGTCAAAAATGCAACAAAAGAAATTGTTTTCATTTATTTTATGAATAGTAAGTAAGCGCACACTGCAGCCCATGCGTGTTTATGCGTGGTTGCTTGTATGTGTATGTGTGTGTGTATGTGTGTGTGTGTATGCGTTTGTGTCTGTATGCATGTGTGTGTGTATGTGTGTCTTTATGCGTGTGTGTGTATGTTTACTTGTGTGTGCGTACGTGTGTGTGTGTGTGTGTGTGTGCGTGTTTCTTGTGTAAGCTGAAAGTCGCGAAAAAGTATTGAAATATCTATTGCTCCAAGGGTTCAGGGGATCTCGTAGTCGAGCAGTCTCGACTAGAGCTTTCTTACTTGTTAATTTTAAGCTAGCTTTGTCTCAATTCAAATATGACCTAATATGGCATATGATGAGAAGAAAGATTTGTATCTATGATGTATGTTTGCATTTCATATTTGATTTCTCGATGGCAAATAATTAAAAATTTTACTTTGGTAATGAGCTAATCAGACTTTTATAATTGACTAAAATATATTAAATCTAGTAACATCGTCAAAATTTTATCAAAGAATAAATGTCTCACTCTTAGAAAAACTTACTTTTTAATAAGGAGAATAAAATATCTGGCCGTGTTTATTATACCCATTCACGAAAGTGAAATAAGTATATTGGTTTTGTGCAATGTCCGTCTTCCTGCCCGTCTGTCCGTATGAACGCAATCTATTTCGGCGTTATTGAAGCTCCGATTTATAAAGTGTTAAAATTTTCCCGATGCATTTTGCGATATACCAGAAATCATATTAGTTCAAGAGCTACAAAGATGAAATTCACAAGCTATGGTGGATATATCTACTGTATCTCCTAGACTTGTAAAGCTAGAACGTTAAAATTTTAAATAGAACGTTAAAATTCTATAAAAATTAATAAAACAAAAAAAAAACTTTATATCTACGTTGCTAGGGGTGTTGTAAATCGGAACTGAAGATATAATGATTTTTTAAATTTTGCTATATTTTGGGCAGTATTGACGCTATAGGCCTGAAATTTGATATATATATTCGCGCTAACTACCCAATACCAAAAAGCTTTGACGGATATATGCCCGCCCACAGGGGGCGTGCAAACCGCAAAAGTTTATATCTCCTAAAATATAATAGCTACAAGCTTCGGATAGTTAAGTAACTAGTAACCTCCTCGATGAACCAAAAATAATTATTACACCTTTTTAGGGGCGTGGCATATAGAAAAATACCCCGTAATTTTCACATTTTTGGAGCGTAAGCATCCAAATTTTGCAGTTAGGTTACCGTAATCTCCTTATAAAAACTGGCCAAAAATGAGGTGTCTACGCGTAGTAGGGGCGTGTCAAATCGGGAAAACTGTATTTTCTACAGTATTAGAGCTAGAAACTCAAAACTGAGTTACTAAATAGCAGATGGGATGTGAATCCGGATTCTGCAGTTGGTAACGCCCGACTGCAACGTTCTTACTTGTTTTAATTGATAACATTATTAAAAACAAGTAAGAAGACTCTAGTCGAGACTGCTCGACTAGGAGATACCCTGAACCCTCTAATCTGATATTCTAATCAGTCTGCACTTCTTTTCGACACACATACATACACACACGTATTAGAATGCGCTCTGCTAACTGCGCTTGGGCTGCGCTGTAGTGTTGGTAACATTATAAGAATTTATTTGTTGAATAATTTAATTTCTATACGTACAATCTTAATGAAAGTTTCAGGGCGTAATTATATGGTGAAAATGTATGTACATTCCAAAGCACATGTCTCTAGTACTTGAAATACGCCTTTTACAAAGGTGTGGGTGAGGGGTGCATATAGGAGTGGGGGGTAAATTACAACAAAAATCGAAATTATATAAAATACATATAAGTCTACATTTAAAATTTGCAAGCTCTAGCTCTAAAGGTGTAGGAGATATAATTAAATAACTAGCTTTCGATGAGGTTTTTGATCGATAATAAAATATCGGGAGTAGTTATCGATATATAAAGAAAAACTTGATATGCGCGTGATATACACGGACCTAGATTTCAAGTCTCTAGCTCTTATATCTTCTGAAATCGACGCGTTCATACATACGGACGGACGGACGGACGGACGGACGGACGGACGGACGGACGGACAGACAGACGGACAGGGCCAAATCGACTTAGCTCGTCGCCCTGATCAAGAATATATATACTTTGTGGGGTCTGCCACGCCTCCTTCTGCCTGTTACATACTTTTAACAAAACCATTATACCCTGATTTCCCATTTTCAATGGGTTCAGGGTATAAAAAGAATAAGTAAGTAGTACTAATGTCTAAAACTCTTTTTTTTTTTTTGTTAAATAATTGACTGTAGTCAGAATGTTCGGCTGATTGAGGTATAGTTTACACAAAATCTTGAAATTTTTCTTGAATACATGATGAAGAATTTCGAATTTTAGCCTCCGTAGTAACGACACACTGTTAAGCAAAACAAGTTAAGGTACACAATTTTTCAAAAAATGTTAAAATGAATCAAAATAAGCAAACCTATGTAGATTTTTCAATTAAAGGGGAATAAAATGGTCAAAAATGCAACAAAAGAAATTGTTTTCATTTATTTTATGAATAAATAGTTGTCATATGTATAAACTAATCCATATTCATTTATTTACTTAAAATTTAATAGGTATTTTAACAATTAATATTGATTTATTTGCACTCTGTATGTAAAAATATTCATTCAATTTTGAGTTTCTAGTTCTAAAACTGTGAAAATATAGATTTCTCTATAGAGAACTAAGTCTATATTCTTTGATTTGCTCAGATATAACTTTTGTTAATGATTGGTATATCAGTAGAGCAGTCCCGACTAGAGGAATACTAGATCTTTTTACTTAATCAATACTATAAATCCTAATAGATAATGTAATAGAATGTAAATTATTTATGTATGTATATGATGGCTCTGAAATTGTATCGACTTTTATGTCGTTCATACTAAGGATTCAGTATTAAAATTGGAAGAAATTATGTTTTATAAATGTTGAATGCCTATAATTACATTATTAATCATACATACATATGTTATGAAACGTCCGAAACAGTTCCTTCAAAATAAACGAAAATAATGAACTACTTATGTTATATTATATACACATACAAGTACACAAACACTCCACATTTTATGCATGCTTATACATTTATATGTACACATATACATGTTTGTGTATGCCCTTTTCTTTTAAATACATACGCATGCACACGCGCGTGTAATATTTGATTGTCCAAGTTATCGACTTTATGATTAGAGTGTCTGCAACAAATGAACCGTTAAAGAATTAAATTGCCGGAATTCCAACCACTCTGTTACAGATATTTAAGAAAACAGTTTTCCACATGCCTTACATTTGTGAAATAAGACTGTACAAGGGCTGTACAAATTCTTCCAATTGATTGTAGCTCAACTGTAACTTAATATTTATTTACTAATTGATTTCACTATCCCAAAAATAAATTGACCTGGAAGATAAATTGACCTGTAAAAAGTAATACAATTGATTCGTGAACCCTAAAAAATGAACATACTTCCTTCAAACAAGTAAGATAGGCCTAATCGGAGTCCTCGACCACTAGGACCTGCACAATCAAATAATATATTAATAAAAGAAAGAGATATAAACAAGTATGAAACTTCTTGTCGAGGCTGCTCAACTTCGAAGTATTCGGGGAATTTATTTTCAATAATTCATCACTAATTTTAATTTATTACTTTAATTGATTTATTAAACCAAACAAATTAATTAATTCAATGAAATTTTCGTACCTTTTTTTAACAAGAAAACTTGATTTGTGCGTGCTATACAATGTCCAACAAAAAATATTAATTTCTAGCTCTTGTAAATTCTGAGATCGACGCGTTGATACGCGTCAAACAAAACATTTATAATAGCCTTTTCCCATTTTTAATGGGTTCAAGGTATAAATAAAACAACACCCAATAGAGTTGAGTCTCAAATCATAATTAATATATGACGGGGCGCATCGCCTCGAACAAAACTACTTCTAGCACAGTAGCATCTAGCAAATTGAAACTAAAGTAACGCCAGAATATTAAAACAATGTACAATGTACAAATGAATGCTTAAATGTATGTGTGCAGACGTATAGAAAAACTATTGGTGCTATTGCACAAATTGCATAGAAAACACGCAAAACTAAATAAACATTCAATCTAAATATACATATACATGATATTGCTTTGTAACTGCATTTTAATAAGATCGGAAAACGGAAATAGTTACAGATTTTTTAAAACAAACATTTTTAATGTCAAGGCTATTGCTCTTATTCTCATTGATCTCCCGTTATACATATAAGCTAAGCGCTCCCACACTAGAGTACTAGTGATTAGGGATGCTGTGTTGGGTTCTTGTGAATATAAATAACTTTCTGTTCAATGAAGTAATATATTTTATAAAATTTAGTAGCAGTAGTAGTCTAAACCCTCTCGTCCGAATATAAACTGAGCCATATCAGTTCTACTGGTTGGCTTTTCCCGTTGAATGTCAGACTGGACTCTCCAGCCACCTTAACTTATATACTATATAATACCTATATATATATAATACATATCTAATGCATTTCTTAAAGCTTTATTTTACTTAAATTAAAAAGTCCCGTTATATTTGTCAATGGAAAATAATGAGAAGGGTTAGCCAGTTATTTTGCTAGTGCATCTAAGTTATGTGTCTGCTCGTATGCTGCTTCACGACGAAACAAAATGCCGAGTAATGTAAAACATCAGTAATATAAAATATGTAGTCCCTTATACGAATTCCTTCGGTGGCATTTTCTGCTTCAAATATTTGTCGTGCACACACATTGCAGAAGAGTCACATTTACTGAGCTATGCTCCAGGTAATACTAACCGTGGCTACCTATGTTTGTCGTCATATTGAAAATATTCACGAAAAGCTTGTAAACTTTATGCACCCTCATAGCTTTCCAAGGGGTTGAGGGCTGAAGGTTGAGGTTTCACCGCTGGTCACGCTGACAGAGCTTATTATGGCTTGCGTGGGTGCTTTCAATGTTTTCAAAATTCACTTCACGCAAGAATTCCTTTTGTTCTTAAAACATATTTTTGTAATATATTATAAGTATATTCTCGTACGCCCAATACTAACACGTTTACTAGTACATAGATACAAATATCTTGTGTCCTTCTCATAGAATATTGTCCCTTGAGAGGATAGGCTTCCCTTCTCACTTCAAATGGTTTCTTCTTTCACACTTACTCAAATTTCCTCAATGACAATGAGAGTAAATAGTCCCATACACATGATAAATCGTTTAATATTAGACTGTGCTCATAGCGTACTTCAATCGAAAGTGTTTGCTTTTCATTCTTTTTCTTCTATTCTCAGCAAACACATTAAACTGCAGCTAAATATTACGGAAAATCTTTTATCTGAGAACACACATACAAAAACAAACATACTTATACAATCACACAACATACTATTGATCGGCCTTGCAGCTGTATCACTTTGTACGTATATATTATGTAGAATGAATAAAGTATGAATCCGTTCTGTATAGAGCCTGAAAATAACAACAATCATAATAGAATCAAATAGGCAAAGTAAGTTAAATTTGTGAAATCGTTTGAATATTTTAAATAAAGTTATTAGTAAGATAAAAAGCGAATTATTGAAATTTGTATCTATTTGTTGGCAATTAATAGACAGTTCTACACCCAGCGACAAAAAATAGTCCCACTATAAAAATATTAAAACTTTTTCCGTCTCTAGCTCGGGGTTCCCCCAAATGACATTCAATTCAACTAATGTTTTCTTTAGTTTTAATAAAATTTGAAGAGCTTAGGCAAGACAAGGTTGAAAACATAGAAAAACGAAAGCAGATGAATATTTCTGAAAAAAATCATTGCATTGGCGGAGCAAAACCATTCAATTCGTGAAATAGCTAAGAAAATTGGCTTTAATGAAAGTTCAGTTTGACGTTTAGTATAAAAATTTCGTGGGACGGAGAAAGTAGAAAGGAAGAAAGGATCGGGAAAAAAAAATGCACATGCGATCGGGAAAATCGCAGTATCTTAAAGAGTTTGGCGGAGAAAAAGAGAACGAATTTCCGAAAACTGCTGTCTTGCCACTGCAAAGAATTAGCCTTATTTTATGATATGGGGATGCATATCCAGATATAAAACGGACTCAATGATTATGTTTCAAGGAATGGTGAATGCCGAAAATATAAGGAAATTATTCTCAGTGGACTTGTGCCTAGTATTAAGTCCGTTACTGAAAAAGAATATCTGGACGCATTGTATGATTCCATGTATGATTCAAATGCGTCAAAGCCAAAGGTGGTACTACGGAGTATTAACGAATATATAATTTAATTTTTTAAGTAAAATGTAATCATTGTTAAATTTTTTATAATTTATGTTTATAGCAACTAGTTTGAATAAGATGAAAAAAAAATTTTTTTTGTTGAAAATTGCTGAAGGAGGTATAAACTTTTGCGGTTTTCCACGCCCCCTGTGGGCGAACATATATCCGCCATAGAGTTTTGGTCTTGGATGGTCACAGATTTTTTTTTTTTTTTTTTTGTTAGCTATATAGAATTATAACAATAGCGCACGTAACTTTAACTTTCTAGCTTTAAAACTCGAGAAGGGGGGATAACCCCCAATGGGCGTAAATATATCGAAACATTTTTAACACTTTATAAATCAGAGATATACACGAGTGTGTGTTCCAAATTTCAAATCTGAATTATAACAAAAATCGAAATTCTATCAAAGACATATGAATTTAAATATAAAATTTTGCGACTCTACCTCCAAAGACGTAGATAGTGTGTTTAATCGACAACAAAAACCTGGATGAGTTATTTATATGGACATTTAAAAAAAATCAAGTTTCTAGCTCATATATCTTCTGAGATAGACGCATCCATAGATACGAACAGGCAGACAGACGGTCGGGCGGACAGGACAGGCGTTTTGTAAAGTGTTTACATTGCCCTGATCCGTCCACTAAGGGCGTGGCAAATCGGAAAATGCATTTTCCGATATTCCAGAAATCATGTTAGTTGAAGACCTAGAAAGCAGAAATTTAGTATGTAGGTCCGCGTCGACCACCCAAGATCACGAGCTATGGCGGATATATCTCCGCCTGTTGGGGGCGTGGCAAATCGGATAAAACTGTATCTCCTAAAGTTGAAAACCTTGAATGCTAAAATTTTGCACGTAAGCTGATGCTTCGATTCTTTAAAAATGAGTGAAAAAACAAGTAAGAAGACTCTAGTCGAGACTGCTCGACTAGGAGATACCCTGAACCCTCTAATCTGATATTCTAATCAGTCTGCACTTCTTTTCGACACACATACATACACACACACGTATTAGAATGTGCTCTGCTAAATGCGCTTGGGCTGCGCTGTAGTGTAGGTAACATTATAAGAATTTATTTGTTGAATAATTTAATTTCTATACGTACAATCTTAATGAAAGTTTTAGGGCGTAATTATATGGTGAAAATGTATGTACATTCCAAAGCAAAAGTCTCTAGTACTTGAAATACGCCTTTTACAAAGGTGAGGGTGAGGGGGTGGATATAGGGGTGGGGGGTAAATTACAACAAAAATCGAAATTATATAAAATACATATAAATCTACATTTAAAATTTGGAAGCTCTAGCTCTAAAGGTGTGGGAGATATAATTAAATAACTAGCTTTCGATAAGGTTTTTGATCGATAATAAAATATCGGGAGTAGTTATCGATATATAAAGAAAAACTGGATATGCGCGTGATATACACGGACCTAGGAAAAAAATTTCAAGTCTCTAGCTCTTATATCTTCTGAAATCGACGCGTTCATACATACGGACGGACGGACGGACGGACGGACGGACGGACGGACAGACAGACGGACAGGGCCAAATCGACTTAGCTCGTCGCCCTGATCAAGAATATATATACTTTGTGGGGTCTGCCACGCCTCCTTCTGCCTGTTACATACATTTCAACAAAACCATTATACCATGATTTCCCATTTTCAATGGGTTCAGGGTATAACAAGTAAGAAAGCTCTAATCGAGACTGCCCGACTACGAGATCCCCTGAACCCTTCAACCAACTGATATTTCAATAATTTTTCTTCTTTTTCTTTTCTTCTTGACTTTTCTTCTAGATGGACTATCTTCATGTAACTTTCAGATTATGAATATAACACAGATATGCATGTATTTGCCAAAGCACAAGTAGTATTTGAAATATGCCTTTTACAAATGTGATGGTGAGGGGGTGAATTAGAGGTGGCGGTAAATTTTAACAAAAACCGAAAATTTGGAGACTCTAGCTTTAAAGATGTTGGAGATATAAATTTATTACTGGTTTTCAATAATGCTTTTAATCGATAACAAAATAACGGGACAAGTTATCGATATTTTAAACAAAACTCGACATGCAAGTGCTATACACGGACCTAGAAAAAAAATTTTTAAGTCTCTAACTCTTATTTCTTCTGAGATCGCCGCGTTCAAACATACGGACAGACGGACGGACGGGCGGACGGACAGACGGACAGAGCTAAATCGACTCAGCTCGTCGCCCTGATCAAGAATATATATACTTTATGGGGTCTGCCACGCCTCCTTCTGCCTGTTACATACATTTAACAAAACCATGATACCCTGATTTCCCATTGAAAATGGGTTCAGGGTATAATTATATATCTACGCCTACTAGGGGCGTGGCAAATCGGACCTAAAGATATAGTGATTTTTCGAATTCTGCTATATTTTAGGCACTATTGATGCTAGAGAAATTTGATATATATACGCGGGTTGACCACCCAAGTCCAACGAGCTATGGTAGATATATGTCCGCCCATAGGGGGCGTGGCAAACCGCAAAAGTTTATATCTCCTACAGTCTAAGAGCTAGAAGCTTCAAATTTGGATAGTTAGTTACTGGTAGCCTTCTATCGATGCCCCAAAAAAAACTAGCCTAAAATGAGGAGTCTACGGCCACTAGGGTCGTGGCAATCGGCATATATAGAGCCCGAATTGCGGCATTTATATGCGTCAGCCATCTATTTATGTATTTGTACACATAAATAAGCTTAATAGATATTCACAATACGAAAAGAAACATTTTTATGAAATTTAAAAAATATATAAGTAGCCAAAATAGCAAAAATTTGCAATTTACAAAAAAGAGTTTTTCGCGGGATTTGAACTCGCACCCAAGCCAAATAGCATGTTTGTCAAAATAACTAAAATAAAGATCGCCCGCGATTCTGCTTACAGCACCACTGCGTCGTCTCAAATAACAGTAGTTATAACGAAATCACATTATTGTTATGAATCGAGCAGCTTTTCGATATTATTGCACCATCGACTACACCTTGCATCGTTCAGTTTGCATTGGTCCAATGGGCGTTGTTTGCCAGCATTGAGGCGCATTGAAGTTTGCTGGTGAAACGCCCGGTTTGTGCTGCCTTAGTGGTAAAGTGACAATGCCATTATATTTCTATCTATCTATATATATATATATATATATATATATATATATATATATATATATATATATATATATATATATATATATATATATATATATATATAAATATATATATATATTTATATATATAAATATATATGTTTAAAATTTATGCAAAATGTGAATATGACAGGGTGTTTTTTGATATGCCGCGCCCCTAAAAAGGCGTTGCATTTTTTTTTGGGAATCGATAGAGGAGGTTACCAGTAACCACTAACCAGATAGCCACAAAGATTTCGGTATACTCTTCTCTCAAAAGGAAAGAGGTGGAATCGTCCCGAACAAATTTCAATTCTTGTGCGCGGCTAAGTTATGATTTGAGAGACAATAGAGAGAGAGACTAATATTGTTTCTGGCACATCGGAAAATACTTTTGCCACGCCCCTAGTGGACGGATCGGGAAACTTTTAACACTTTATAAATTGAAGGTATACACGAGTGAATGAGTATAAAAATATATACGCAAATATGTATACATATGTGTTCAGGCGTGAACATATGAATATACGAAGATCGTATACATGCCTCCGACGCACTCAACGACTAGCAGGTAGTGCGCTGGGAAAAGATAAGGGTCACATGTACGGTCTGCTAACTGCGCAGTAAGCAGCGGCTGCGCTTGGGCTGCACTGCAGTGTGGGCAATATTATGAGAATTTATTTGTTGAATAATTTATTTTGTAGGCATACGATCTCAATGAAACTTTCAGAGCGTAATCATATAGTTAAAATGTGTGTACATTCCAGAGCAGAAGTCGCTAGTACTTTAAATGCGTTTTTAACAAATTGGGGGCGAATGGGGCGTGGTATCCAAAATCTGTAAATTACAAAATCTTTGTATTTATTAACTTTATATAAAACGCGAATTTGAAGTCTCCAGGTCTAAAAGTGTTCAAATTAGGCTGAAAAAACAATGTCGATTTTTCGATTATTCTCGATAAAATAGTTATCGGATGAGTTATCGAAAAAAATATGATAAACTTGTACTGCCTATGGTATACACGAGTATGCATGCCAAATTTCAGCTCTCTAGCTCTTATATCTTCTGAGATCCTTTTGCTCATACGGACGGACGGACGGACGGACGGACAGACGGACAGGGCTATATCGACTCAGCTCGTCGTCATGATCAAGAAAATATATACTTTATGGGGTCTGCGATGATTCCTTCTGCCTGTTACATACTTTTCACAAAACCATTATACCCTGATTTCCCATATTCAATGGGTTCAGGGTATAAATAGCTAATAGACCCACGCGGAGCCTTACAAACTCAGCGATAAGATAAGAACATGTAATAGACCAATGCTGAGCCTTGCACACTCAGCAATAGACGCACTAGATTTAAGGGTTTAAATTATGCTCAGAAGAATAAAGATCAATACGCAACTAAACACCATCATAGTCAAGTGTATTCGTTCATATGTACATATGTATGTATCTACAGTCTCAGTAGCCTGTCCAAGCCCAAATTAGTATATCTCCTACAGTTTCAGTCAACAAGTTTTTCGTTCTTTTCAACGGTTCGAGGAAATCGATATTGGCCGTAAGCGTTTATAACCTACAATATATAAATAATCTTCATTGCATACGAACGATTGGAGAGAATTACAAAATTAGAACAGAGTATCCCACAGTCGGTTGCGGACGATTGTTAATTGTTTGTGTCGAAAGTTTGTTTTATTCTGAGATCGACACAGATATATGTACATACGGATGCTAGGTCAGCATAGGACATCCGCCAGGTTCTGGTACGTCTTGTTTTGACAATTAATGCTTATACGACAATGCTTATCTGTAAGCGTATAAACCCTCATATGATATTTTTCTGAGCTGAGGGCACAAATAATTACTGAAAGGAACAAAAAAAAAATAAATGAAAAATCTTAAGTGTTATAAATTTGTACACAACAATTTTGTTTTTAATATTATATTTCAATTGACAAAAATTGATCTTGAATTCAGAAAGTCGTTTGACGAACACATATAATGACATTTTATATTAGTATATATGCTACCTTAAATAATACGTTTTATATACTGTTTTCTTTCTTCTAAATACCTATGACATATAAACAAATTATTAGATCATTCCAAATATATTATGTTGAATCGCGTACTTGTAAAACAGTAGTATAAAACATTAGTTATTATATTTAGTTTACTTATGTTGGGATGAACGATCTTATTTATAATTCATAATTCGATTTCATGCCGTCTCAGTCTAATAATTAAAAACATATTGACAATCTATTGATAGTAAATGCAGTTTCGCATGTATTAATAAACGTATGAAAGACACTTTTGCCTTTTAAGAGTTACTCTACACTGACATTTATCAAAACCCAATTTACAATTTTCAACTCTAATAATATTGTGACACCGAAATTTAATATGTATCCAATAGTGCTTCAAAATTAATTTTCCTTAAAACATTTTTGCGGGTCACCAACAAATGCCAAATTTTATATTATATATATTATGTATATATAGTGAAATCTTTTTTATGAGCTTTTTGTTTTTTTCATTTAACAATTCAGTAAAGGAGTCAATAAGATTTTGGAAGATTATAAGATAATCTACTATGGCGGTTTTAGTTTTAGGTAGTGCACATTTAATATAATTATTAGATTAATTATTAATTTAAATAAATAAATTATTAATTTGCGAATGAGCATCGCCTATTCGTTGCAAAAACGTATATCGTTATTAGCACAAATAAATAATTCTTTGTAAAATTATTTTAATATTGTAGGAATAATGTCTGTAATCGATACAGCTCAATTATTTCCAAATTGTGTGTAAAGCTTAACCTACCATTGAGATGACAAAGTACTATAATTGTTATTGGTGTAAGTAATAAATCGTTCTTATTATTTAGTTACTTCTAAATTGATTTATTCCTTTTTTTTTTTTTCTAAATATTAGATATAAACAAAACATGCGCATCTATAATACTCATAATATATTGCAAACTTAAAGGACGCCAATACAAAAAAAAATAAAATTCAATTATTACAGCAAGAATTTAAAAGCCAATATAACTTTTTTATTAGACAACGATTTCCAAGAATTCCAAAGTATAAATTTTTAATAGTTTATTTCTTAACTAACGGGAAGAGAATATTGTTGGGTATGAGATTATTTATTTTCATCTTAAATGCTTTTCAAAAACACTTTTTCAATAATTCTGCTTCTTTTTCACCATAATAATTGACTTACATAAGTTATTTTCTTACTTTAAAATAAAGTATTGATCACATTAATATTGGAAGATTTTTTAAATATGGGATTTGTAAAAATATTATCAGAGATGTCTATCTTCGGCCAGCTACATATGAAATGATCTTGTATAAATATGGCACATAGGTGTTTTGAGAAGGTTTTAGATATGTCAAGGTATTATGGCCAGACTTGAGCTTTGTGTTCATTAAAAGAAGAAAAAAGAAAATAGAACTTTACAATATGGTAGTCTCTTTCTCAAAAATTTCACTATCTTTATAGGAATATGGCAACAAATGGGGTTTTGAATAAAATCTGTATGTATTTTGTTATGCCAAATTCCATTCAACAGCGATTTGATATATAAAATTCGAAAGATGTTCTTTCCAAGTATTGTGATACTTTTTTGAAACTGCGAAACTCGTTTAAAGAGAAAGAAACATAAATAATGTATACTTTAATGGCTCTAACAACCAGTCTCAATGTAATGATTTGACGAGTGATACGAATTGAGACTGTACATGATTTATAAACCCAATAATATATTTCGTAACAAAGTAAGTAAACATATTATATTTTCTACAAGGAAATTAATAGATCGCAAAAACATTTATAGAAAGAAGAATTAGAATTAGAAACATCATCCAAAATAATTATATTATTAATTATTTGACATTTAACAATTAAATTATGTTTGCGACATACAGATAAGTCGATAATTTTAGTCATATGTAGTTCAAATGTGCTCGTTACCATAATTAGACTACGTTATAAGGTATTTACATTTAGTATTAATTACCTATTATGCTGTTGAGAGCAATATTTGATCTACTAATTACTTTAGTTTAATAAATGCAGTATTCATATTGAATCTTAGCTAAGTACATTTAACCAACTTTGTCAACAAAAGCAAATGGTGGACTGACACGCTTTTCGGTTAGAATGTAATCTAATTGCTCGGTTTTTATGATTTTTGTTAAGCTAGAGCTTGGTTTTGATAGACTCTCTGTGTTTTCCATCTGAAATTTATGGTCACTCATAGTTGAACCAATAGCTAATGTTTCAGTGTTACTTAAAGTATCCATACAATTGTATTCATGTAATCTATTTGTTATTCCTAATGAATCTGAGACAGATTCAATGCTATAAATATTTCGCCGATGAGTTAAGAAGTCAAGTTGGTCGCCCTCAGTTGATGCAAATAGCTTTATATTCGTATCAACAAATTTTTTTCTATAACCGAATTCATCCGACTCACGCGGTTTTAGTTTTTCATTGCATGAGTCCGATTGTGCAATCCGTCGGGAGATAAACTTGGCTTCCCCACAATCGCGATTAAGGGTGCCGCAGCTGGGTACACTTCTGGACATATCTGGACATTGGATTGCAGCTTTGGCAGATTTAATTGTGAGAACTTTCCGCTGGGATTCACAGTGGTGCGTTGATTTGCGTTGCTGCTTTGTGCCCGGGTCAAAGAACTTGTAGTTGACGGGTACGTTGTCCACGGCGCTGTGGGTAATTAACCATTTTCATAATTAAAATTTTTGTTATTAACATTAAAAATTCTGTTGCATAGAGGCTCCTAGCTCTAAAGATGTAAAGACATATATATGTATAACTGAAATTTATAAGGAAATTTAAAGAAATCGATCAAATTAAATTTTTGAAACAAACTTGATCTACGATTGATAGACATTGATGACATGCCTACGGACGACCGGACAACCGGAGAGGGATAGTTCTATTCAGCTATTCCTTAATACATATTTACTTTATGGAGTCTACCATAAATAATTCGTCCTGTTACATTAAAGCAAAAGTCATACAATAATTTTTAACAAGTTCAGAGTATAAATAGAAAAAACAAGTAAGAAAGCTATAGTCGAGACTGCTCGACAACGAAATCCCCCGAACCCCTCTAAGAATTTATATTTCAATAATTATTCAAGTCTTTCTGCTTACATAAGAACACACATAGGCATGCACGTATAAACACGAATGGACTGCAGTGTGGACTTACTATGGGAACTTAATTGTTTAATAACTTTTCTTGTCGATGGACTATCTCTATGATGTTCCTAACATTGAACTGTGTGTATGTGTCAAAGCACAAGTATTCTAGTATTTGAAATAGGCCTTTTACAATGGTGCGGGTGAGGGTGGATATAGAGGTGGGGGTTAAATTACAACGAAAATCGAAATGATATAAAATACACATAAGTTCACATTTAAAGTTTTGAGACTGTAGCTCTAAAGGTGTTAGAGATATAATTAAATAGCTAGTTTTCGATAAGGGTTTTAATCGATAACAAAATAACGGGACAAGTTATCGATACTTAAAACAAAACTCGATATGCGCGGGTTATACACGGACCTACGAAAGAAATTTTAAGTCTCTTATATCTTCTGAGATCGACGGTCAGACGGACAGGGCTAAATCGACTCAGTTCGTCGCCCTGATTAAGAATATATATACTTTGTGGGGTCTGCCACGCCTCCTTCTGCCTGTTACATACATTTAACAAAAACCATTATACCCTGACTTCCCATTTTCAATGAGTTTAGGGTATAACAACTAAGAACGTTGCAGTCGGGCGTTACCGACTGCGGAATACTCATTCACATCCCATCAACAATTTAGTAGTTAAGTTTCGCTCTAATACTGTAGAAAATACAGTCCGATTTGCCACCCCCTTACTTGGCGTAGACACCGCAGTTTTGGTCAGTTCTTAGAACGTGATAACGGTACCCTAACTGCAAAGTTTGAATACTTACCCTAAAAAAAATGTGCAAAATTACAGGGTATTTTTCGTTATGACACGCCCCTAACGAGGCGTACAAATTATTTTTGGGTCATCGATAGAGGAGGTTACTGGTAACTTAACTATCTAAATTTGAGCTTCTAGATATTATACTTTAGGAGATATAAACTTTTGCGGTTTGCCACGCCCCCTGTGGGCGGACATATATCCGACAAAAAATTTTTGGTCTTGGGTGATCAGCCCGAGTATATATACAAACTTTGAGGTCTCTGGCATCAATAGTGTCCAAAATATAGCAGAATTTAAAAAATCACTATATCTTCAGATCCGATTTGCCACGCCCCCAATGGGCGGAGATATATCCGCCATAGCTCGTGATCTAGGGTGGTCGACGCGGACCTACATAACAAATTTCAGCTTTCTAGCTCTCAACTAACATGATTTCTGGCATATCGGAAAATGTATTTTCCGATTTGCCTCGCCCCTAGTGGGCGGATCGGGAAAATTTTAACACTTTATAAATCGGAGATATACACGAGTATGTGTTCCAAATTTCAAGTCTCTAGCTTCAATAGCGCCGAAATAGATTGCGTTCATACGGACAGACGGACGGACAGTAAGACGGACATTGCACAAAACCAATATACTAATTCACTTTCATGAATGAGTATAAAAGCAGTGAAAAAATTGTAAGAGAGAAAAGAGTAGGTACTAACTTACTATGCAGTTGAGGTCTACTAAATACAGAAGACCTTTCTTTACCGATTCCGGAGTCATTTCTGATTTTTCTTCCATGTGCTGGAAAATAATATAAAAATTTTAGAATGATTTCAATATTTGGTATATATGGTACAGTCGAATACCTGTAATCCCTTCGTCCTCAATAAAGCTTGATATTTCACGGTTGCTAGTACGATTTTCATCACGGGCTAGTTCTCGCTCCCCACTTAGCTCACTATCACTATTCAAGCTATCGTACTCCTCTGACTCTGATTTTATAATTTTCGATCGGCGCTTTAATCGCTTTTCTGTATTTGTATTGTTGCTGTCATCAACAGTCATCATATTAGGAAGTTTGACATTTGAGTTGATTCCACCTATATTCGTTGATATAGGGCGCATTCCTTTCGACCCCGAGCTACATAAAGTATTTTCATCCTCACAGCGAGAATCGTACTTTAATGAGCTTCCCGTGTAGCTCAAAGGAATATTCCCGGTCTGGTTTTCATGTTCTGGTAAATGAAATGTAGCGTAAGGATATATGTCTTCTGAGTATTCGGGTATTCGCTCAAGTCCAGCAACCGCTTCATTCGGGGTTTGCTGGCAAGATTTGCGTACTGTACCATAAAAGTGTTCATGACTTTGAATATCCTTTCCATCTGTAGCACTACTTTGTGGCCTTAATGAATCAACATTACGTGTAAACAAAGTATGAGGATCTATAAAACATAAAGGGTTCAGCTATTTTGTTTTCTTTTTGTAGCCCAGACATAAATATTTAATACACACAATTTCTGAAGCAGATAAAAGCTCCAATTAATGCAAGAATTGTTCCAAATATTGATGTAATGATAACAGCTATAAAGTGAACATCACTGAAAACAGTTTGCTCTTCGGGCATCGCATCAAACTCCGAGTTACCGGCTAATCCAAGCAAATTCTGTGTTTCGAAATAAAACTCTTTTGTCGTGGAGCCAGCATTGTTATTCGCTGTAACACGTAGATGATAAGCAGTGGCTGGCTCTAGGTCTCCAATACTATAACGATTCTATAAAAAAAATCCATAAATGACGAAAATGAAGTGTATACAACTAAATAGTATACTAACATGTGATTCAATTTTATTTGAAACAATAATCCATTCACTAGAAGTCTTATAGTGTTTAAATTCAATACTAAAATAAAGTATTGGGCATCCACCGTCTTGCCAAGAAGACAAATCTAGGATAACTGATGTTGTATTCGAACGTATGAAGCTGTGCTTTTTCGGTGCTATTGGCTTATTTCCTATTGAAATTATTGATAGTAGACTTTAGGTGTATAAAACTGTAACATAATTATATTTATATATAATACCTTTTGTCTGCGCTGAGACAATAGCACTAGCTACGCTGGTGCCAATTTTATTGAAACAAGTCATTGTGAATTGATATTTAGTGCCGCATTGAAGGTTTTCAAGCATGTATGAAGTTATTCGACGATCAATTTGCAACTCATCCCATTCGGCGGACTCACGCCTATAGGTTAAAGTAAATCCTCTAATTGGAGCGCCACCAATATCGTCGACTCTCCACTGAATAGAGACCGAATTCTTGTGAGCTGAATTTACCGACACAATGGGAGCGGAAGGTGGAACTAAAAGAAAAATATATTTTATTTAAATTTTAGCAAACATATATAAAGTATTTTACCTTGTACAAATAGCTGATAAACAATATGATCGGAGCCTATTGGATTTCTAACAATACATGAATAATTGCCTTCATGCGACCGTTGGATATTACGTAGGGTTAACGTATTCTCTGAGTTAACTTCGAGTGGTAATTGCTTCTTGGATCGAATATTGAGTATTTTCCATTCGGCACTTGACTTGGGATTTCCAACAAAAACACATGCTAACTTAATATCTGACCTCCAATTTACTGACAAAGTTTGACTAAATGATATTATTGCGGCTGGTATTGTTGTGCTGGGTACTAGCTTAATTACTGGAGTACTTGGGCCCTGGCCCACTCTAGTTGATGCTGTGACCCAAGCCTCATATGTTTCTCGAAAATTTAAGTCTTTTGCTTCAAAATGCCTATTATGTGCTGGCAAGACTTCTTTAAGGATTTTCAGCTCCTGACCCTTTTCAAGAACTCGTATGTAAACATTGTACTTTGTAATTAGTCCATTAGGCCGTCGAGGGGGTAGCCAGCTAATAATCACCGAAGATTCCGTGTTCACTGCGGATTTGACAAGCTCCGGCGCATCAGGAACTGCTTCCTCCGTAATGCATGATACAGGTGAACTGGGAATGCCTTCACCAGCTCGAGTAAATGCTAATACTTGAACACTATAATTTGTGAACGGCTGCAATCCGTGGAGTACTGTACTAAGAGCCGATGTTATCTTTGTCTCTCGAACATTGTATTCACTTTCTAAAAGTCCTGGTTCATAAAGCAATTTATAGCCTTGAATAATTCCATGACATAGTTTCTTTGGTGGGGACTGCCACGATATTTGAATATTTTGTGCAGTGAGCGCAACGCATGACACTGACCGAGGAGATGCTGAGGGTACGTCTTCTAAAGTGTGACCCAATACCATATCACTCGGGGGACCGTCGCCTTTTATATTAAATGCTGCTACAGTAATTCCATACTGAGTATATTTCTCCAATCCAATCAAACGGAAGTCATTTAAGCCCTCTGTAGTCAAACTTCCGACCTTGGTGTGATTTTTCTCATTTTCGGGAGAGCCCTGCTTTTGATATGAAATTGTATAACCTAATAGCTCTCCATTCCACGAATCACGTACAGGTGCTCGCCAAGTAATCAGCAACTATTTACGCAAAAAAAAGATTATAATCCAGTTAAAATTTTTTCTTTAAAAGATATGCATATGTGTAAGAAAAACTAGTGTATACATACCAATACTAATGCATATCAATTAAGAAGGAATTTTATTGCCTTTATACCGACTTTTATTATATCATGACTTAACTCACCTGTTGTGGTCCCAGCGGCTCAACAGTGACATCTTGTGGTGGGGCAGACGGAACTTCTGAATCAGTTTGCACAAATAAAATATCACTTGGGGCACTGGTGCCTAGATGATTTTCTGCAAATAGTCTTATATGATACACCTGCGCCGGTCGAAGAGATCCTAGCTGAGCCGTTGTTCTATCACCAGGAAGAAGCTTTTGATTATTGTGCTCATGCCAAACATCTAAAATAAAAAAATTTAATGATCATTATTCTTTGAATATACTAAATTTTCAGCTTAAATTTTATACGACGAACAACCCAACAGTACAAACTTAAAAATTTATAATATTCCATTCTTCTTTATGTACGTAAGCCCACATTACAATACCGAAGCTATAGACTTGAAAATACATAATACATACACATAACGTTATGCTTCTGTTCAATGCCAGTTCGAATTTCAAGCACTAAAATTATTTGGCGAATAAAATAAACCTTTAAATTTTTAATATTAAACAAAAACATATTAGTTATGTTAAGTAAATATGACTTTTAAGAAGACTATATTATTAAAGTTGTGTGAGCAAATCGGAAAATCGATTTAATATATACAATATGTATTAATAATATATTTGACTTACCTCCAGCTTTTTTGTATTGCAAAATATAATTTGATATTGGCTGTGCATCCCGGTTATTACCACCTCCTCCTCCCAATATAATTGAATCCTGGTCGTTTGGTGACCACGCCAATGTTACTGATCGGCTTCCAAGATCTCTAACATGCAAGTTAACGGGAAAATTTGGAGGTTCCTGAACTTGAACATGTATAACACTTCGATCGCGCCCATACGCGTTGCTGGCTATGCAAGTATATTCCCCTCTGTCAGTTAAGACCGTTTGTAAAATAGTTAACTCTGACGAAACGCCACGAGCTAAGGGCGAGTTCTTTATATGATAACGAATATCATAGGATGGATCGATACGACTTGCTTTCGATCTCCATGATATTTCTAATGGCTGATCTCCAGTTGCCTCGCAGCGCAATGTAATACGTTCTCCACGTCGAATCGATAACTGCTTTTTCTCAACGGTAACTGTAGGGCCAACTATTTTTAAAAAAAACAATATGAAAACATACATTTTGAAAATAATATTATTTTTTAATCGAATGAAGATTCATGCTCACCATGAACAGTCAACTTAATTAAGGTACTTAGGCCCGCACCTATTCCATTGGTTGCTTGACACAGATAGCTGCCCTCATGCTCACGGGCAACCTTGGATATCATCAGAGAACCATTCGAATGAGCCATAATATTTGATTGTGAGTTTCCATTGTTTACAGCATAGCTAAGATCACGATAATCCCCAGAGTCGCCTTCATGTACATACACGTTTAAAATTAAGATCTTTAATTTGTGGGATTTCTTTTAATACCTATGGACTGCTTCCACTGAATGGTTGGTATGGGGAATCCATCAGCCTTACACGATACTGCTACTGAATTTCCCAAGATTGCATCTTGATCAGTGGGTTTCAAAGTCCAACGTGGAGGAACTATTTTTTGATTTATACAGTTACTTATAATTGGTCATTTGAAGATTATCATGCACAACAACAAAATCCATATATTAATCATGCTATCATATGTTTATATAATTTAAAAAACTCAGATTTTGTACTACTCCGTTTTCAGTTTGAAAGGAAAAAATGAATTCATTATTTAAAATTCCAAAATATTACAAATGTTTTAGGAATAACACATAATGTTACGGCTATGAATAAAGTATTCAGCTCAAAACGATTTTTAAATTGTAGTCCATCGAAGTAACATTAAAAAGAAAATGTACAAAGTCGGCAAAATTGTTTATTACAAGCAGCAAACCAAAATGAAATTATTGTCAATATTACCGAGTTCATATTAAATCGACGCATCTGCGACCAAGTTACTTTTATCTCCGATTTCAAACCACAATCTATTAACCCCAAGGACAAATTTTATGGCTATTCGTACATGCATTGAAAATATATGTAGTTATTAATCCATGCAAATTGTGCATCACTGGTAGTTCTTGGAAACCAAGTGCATGGTGCTCAGTGCAATGATCTCCTATATTTTTTATTTAGTATTTAAAAATTATGCCACATTATATATTTTCTCATATATTATTGATCCCCTAATTTCTTATTATTAGTATTATCTTAATGTAGAGCCTATAAAAAGACAGAATTTAATGGATGGTCTGGTTTTTTATGTGACACCATCAATTCGACAAAAAATTACCATTAAAATATATTTATATATAAATATATTTGTTTACTTAACTTAATTGCAAAAAAAAAATATTTAAAAAATATTTTTCTTCTTACTAATTACGAATCAAGCAATGTATATGAATATGTATGAAATTGTCTCTTAAAAATTCAAATTTTCGAGTTATTAGTTACTTTTGCCTTACACAAACTGCGTAAAGATAAGACTATATTCAACGCAAGATTTTCTTTATTTAGATTTATAGAAATGACAAGTATTACTTTGTAAACTAATTCTCTCAATTCATAAGTTATAAAACAATCATTGGTTTACTGCAATCGAATCGGATATTATAATATTCTTTAAATACAACTCTACATTCAGCCTCTGCTTCAATAACCACGTACTAAGCTAGCCTACAATTTTTGTATTAATAATTAAGCTCTTAAATAAATAAATAAAATATTCTTCAATCTCCACTTGCATGTTCGATTAACTACCATATCTAAATACCTGAAAATATATATTGATATATCGATATTTTAAAGTTGTATATCAAATATCACATTGATATATTTTCAAAACTTAATATATCATCGATACGATATTTTAAAAATATTCGACAACCCTAATTTTAACATAAAGGCTATCAGGGTAAGTAAACGTTCAGATAGATACTCGAAACTCTGGATTACTCTAGACAAAGAATTGTTCATCATTTCACTGGGGGCTGATCAATAAATACTGCCGAGCTCTTCTACGGGTAGAACTATTATTTAATATATTTATGTAGTTATTAATCCATGCAAATTGTGCATCACTGGTAGTTCTTGGAAACCGAGTGCATGGTGCTCAGTGTGGTCCATCCATTAGCAATTAAGAATAACAGTATGACTATTCTAAAAATCAAACTGAATCTTATCTACATTCAGTATTTCATCACATCAACACAGATTTCTTAGTGTATCTGATTCATGTAGACTTGTAAATAGGTATTTGATTAACATCTCCAACAGTAAAATTTGTAAATACCAGATGAAACCCTTAAACTAGGTGAATTATCCTCCTGGTGCATTGTCTACGATATTTACTGTGAGTTTTTTTTTTTTTTTTGTGCATTTTATATTTAGAGTTAGATGGTTTATTAATGTTTCTAGAAAACAATAGTTACACTTGATTTACCCGAAACCGAAAGAACGGCAGTATATTCAACAGTGCCAGCGTGATTTGCTACACTGCAAGTGTAGTTACCATTATGCCAGGAAGAGACGTTGTGAATGGACAATATGCTGGAAAATGGGGTATAATGATTGATTGTTAACGATGGATCCGGAGGTAGAAATTCTTCGCCTTGCTTAGTCGTCATGGTTAACTGTTTGCCCATTCGAACGCCCGAATTACTCTGAATTGTCACATTGTTTCTGTACCAAGTTATATTAAAGGGTTGATCTCCTTGGCTACTGGAGCACATTATCTGTGTCCGCATACCTTCAGTAATTTCATCTTCAAACGCAAAAGGAGATATACGCGGTGGCACTATACATAAAATATCAATAAAGAAAATATATTTTAAAACCTCTTCTTTAATTTCAGAATAAGCGTGAGCTGTTTGGACGTTGTTGAGAAGTGGACCATTTTCCTCTGTACAGTAAATATACTTCAATCAAATTAAATTAGACCTATACAAAATATAAAATTGGTCATATTAAAGACTTAAAATAAAAAATAAAAAATACATGCAACTTTATACGTTTTAAACATTTTTTTCACTTAGTTACTGGATTATACGAAAGACAATAAAAGTATTTTGTTTGGGTGTTTTTATACTAACTATCTACTGTATGCATGGTTTTTTTATACATATGTAATTGTAACTTTCAAAATATGTTACCGTCTACAAATAATATAAATAATCTTTTTGTAATAATAAGACAAATACGTGCATAAATACATATATACGGTAAATTTATATTATTTTTATGCACAAACTAAAAACACATAATGCTATTACAAGTACCATTAACTTTAAGCTGTGCAGAGTGCGTTACAGTAGCGGCATCATTTTGAACTCGACACGTATAGGTGCCACTTTGGTCCCTCGTCACACTTGTGATGCTGAGAGCGCTGGTAAAATCATCATTTTGGCGAATTGTCACCTGGCCGCTACTTTCACCACTACTACGACCATTGTCATTCGATGCGATTTCACTTGTGAAGGCCGACGGTGACATCGAAGATGAAAACTGCGACATTAATCCGGAGCCGGAACCCGACACAGAAGCGCCACCGGTACCCTTAAGCCCACCGCTGACACTGTCGACGGACGCTGCCGATGGCAGAGGTATTCCATCCTTCAGCCAAGTAAATGTTAGCGGCAGGTCCCCGGTGCCAATAACGCACTGAATGCTTGTACGGTCACCGACGTTCAGATCGCGTGCGAATGAGAATGGTGTAATCTTGGGTGGAACTGGATGTTTAATTTTAGTAAATATGCTTGGTTAATAAATTGATCAGACGCTGTTCTGAAAACTATATTACGAATGGTGTTTAATATGGTATATGGTATCACTTTGCACAATCAAAAGTATATTGTTAACGATTCTTCAAAAGTGCCGTCATATTCTCAAACTATCTATTTCATTAATGTATCTAGAATTGTTTTTTAGATATCTTTTATTTGTATACGAACTGAGCATATTCAAAGTTTGCAGCTCTTCCAAATAGTATAGTGAAAAGGAATCATGAACATAGGTAGTCAAGGTCGAATTCGAAACTCTGTGTATTTTTATTTATTTGAAGGCTCAAAACAAACATTTGTATTTTATAATGAATTAATGTATTGAGTAATGAAATATATTTATTGACAGCTTTTTGGCATTCATCTGGTTATTAGGAACCCTTTTTTTTTAAAATAATAATGTTAGTTACCTAAATACAGGGAGTTTGGAAACAATCCATAAAATAGAAATTTCGCAATCCTATATAATGAATCCTAAAATGAATATTCATATTTGTTGTGTTGAATTAGAAGAAAACTAATATCACAACATTTGTGAAAACTGTCTAAGTAAGACATTTTAAAAAATACAAAATTTGTAATTTAAAACAAACTTGGTGAATGACATGAGCGGCCATAAAACAAAACCTATACAAAATGTAGAAAAAAATAATGTTATTAATACAAATCATATCCCAGATTCACACCAGCGGCAAAATATTTGCAGGACAAAATATCAACAAGAATTTGCTTTCTATGTGTTTTTTAGTAGTCTTCTTGAATATGATTTCTCTTATAGAAATACGTAGCCGAAAAATATTATTATGTATTCATCTAAAAGTAAACTGAGTCGATCATATAGTATCAATACGACCAAGCACTCAGATGATATATGATAAATAGTTCCCATATCTATTAGAAATGCATTTTTTTCATATTGTTAAAAAATTCATTGTATATATGAAATATAATTTTATAGATATTAGTGCATGGTATTGGTTATCATTGCCTAAAAATTGCTGTCATTTAAAATATGGGACAACAGATGAAGATATAATGATAAATATTTTATATAAAAGCTTCAAAAAGACTACCAATAAGTACACCTGCAAAAAAAATCAGATCAAAACACCAAATTGACGCTCACCGCGAATTTAGCTCGCTTCTTTAAAGCTGTCTATGGATATTGCCTTAACAGTTAAAGAGCTTTTTGGAGCTATTAAAACATACAATTGTGGCGAATAAAACCCTGAAAGAATACCGCGCATGTCAAAAGCAAGTGCAGGTTCAAGTGTAAATGCAAGTGCGAGTACAAGGAATACCTTAGGTGGGTGCGATTTTTATGTGCATTGTCAAAGTGCGAGCGGTGCAGATATTACATAATATTAAAATCGGATATCAATACAAAGTTATGTTAAGATATAACTTATATTATGTGCTTAATGCTATAAGAATATCATATTTTTAATATTAGAATTAACATAACCTTACTTAGAATATATTTATATATATTTACTTAGAATATATTTATATGCTGGAGCAAGATACTCTGGTAAATGCACACATACACAAACAGATACACACACAAGCACCCACGCATAAACACGTATGTGAAATTAATTGCTTTATAACTTTTTTTGTGGACATACGATCTTCATGAAACTTTCAGATTATGATTATAACATGAATATGCATGTCAAAGCACAAGTCCCTAGTATTTGAAATACGCCTTTTACAAAAGTGAGGGTGAAGGGGTGGATATAGAGATGGGGGGTAAATTTTAACAAAACCTCTAGCAATAAAGGTGTAGAAGATATAATTTTATAACTGGTTTTCGATAAGGGTTTTTATCGATAAAAAAAGATCTGGATGAGTTATTGATATTTAATGATAAACTCGATATCCGCGCTGTAAATACGGACATAAAAAAATTTTTGAGGTCTCTAGCTCTTATATCTTCTGAAATCGAGGCATTCATACATACGGACTGACGGACGGACAGGGCCAAATCGACTCAGCTCGTCACTCTGATCAAGAATATATATACTTTGTGGGGTCTGCCACGCCTCCTTCTGCCTGTTACATACATTTCAACAAAACCATTATACCCTGATTTCCCATTGAAAATGGGTTCAGGGTATAAAGACGTTGTTAGAAATATATATATGTATGTATTTATCAGTGATCAGTACCCTCGCTTCTATGCGTAGCAGCGGCACAAATGTTGCTAAGACAGAGAGAGAGAGAGAGAGAGAGACAAATTGGAATGCCGACGTACATAATACTTATGTTTCTATACCATGTTATTGAAATAAATTTATTAAATCTTTGTGTTTTGATCAAAAAGTTGAAGCCATTTTTGACAACCGTAAAAAAAATAAACAAATTTTTGTATATTCCACTGTATATTCTTGATCAGGGCGACGAGCTGAGTCGATTTAGCCCGGATCGTCTGTCCGTCTGCTCGTATGTTTGAACGCGTCGATCTCAGAAGATATATGAGCTACAGAAATCTGAGTTTGAAATTTGTTTTAAAATGTCCGTATATATAGCGCGGATATCGAATTTATATCCAAAAATCGACAACTCTTCTCGCTTTTTTTTTCGATTAAAAACCTTATTCAGTTTCATGAAGATTGTATGTCCACAAGAAAAGTTATAAAGCAATTAATTTCTTATAGTAAGCGCACACTGCAGCCCATGCGTGTTTATGGGTACGTGCCTATGTGTGTCTGTGAGTGCGTATGTATTTCTTGTATAAGCAGAAAAACGCAAATAATTATTGAAATATCAGTTGCTCGAAGAGTTCAGGGGATCTCGTAGTCGAGCAGTCTCGACTAAAGCTTTCTTACTTGTTCAATTTCATTTCATTATTTGGCTCACAAAATATATATTATAATGATGTGATGAAATCAAATCATCAGATTTTAGGATAATTAGAATATAGGGTGAGGAGAAAATATGGAGAACAAAATTGAGCTTTTACAGCATAAAGAACATTTTTAAATTTAATTCTGGCTGACGTTCTGCTTTAACATCTTCCATATCTTTATATCTTTAGATCTTTATATCTTATAAAGTCAACTCATACACTATATCATAAGTTTTATCATATTTAGGTATATTCTTTAGATAACATCCAAGCATTGATTTCAAATATGTTCCATTAGATAGTAACGCCCTTACTTTTTTACGCAGAATTTCAAGTATAGTTCGATATAATGAATATCATTCGATGATAATTTTTGATAATTACCAAAATTTTCAAAATTTCTTCATAATAGTATGTAATATGTAAATTTAAACTAATTCAGAAGAACTATATCAGAAGGAATTTATAATTTGGAGATAACACTTAAATGATCGCATCCATATTAAAAAATAAGAAAAAGGGATCGTGCTGCGTACATTCAAATGCAAAACTTTTTTATGCACGTGCATTAGTATCAGTTTTATGATATAAACTTTCCTGAAAGTATTAAGATTCATATTTTAATTTAAGATAAACGCATGCATCTGTATAGAAACATTTGAAAAGGCTTCTTGATATATCAGATTCTTAAATAAATACAAGTTTATAAATAGTTATAGTTATCTTTTAAATACATAATTCTGTTAAGCAGTAGCAATCTTATTATGAATGTTATCCTGTCTCAATTATTCTGAAAAGCAATTGAATTTTAAATTCAAAATGGGGGTTTTGAATTATTATACTCATTCTCGAAGCGGAAATAACAACTACGTCTTTCTCTCCGTCGATATGTCAGTAAAAGTGCAAATCATTTAGACATGTTGAATATATACTGTCGATATCTTTAGATATTAGGGAAATAAATAGATATACATATTTTTGGTATACCAGATACCCTATTATTTAATGTGCTATAAATTTAAAATTTGGGTTATATCTAAAATATTTAAATTATTTCTGTGGGCCTCTTTTCGGAGTTCTTTGAAATTGTTTACAGTTTCGTTAGACTAGACTCTTAAGAAGTTCATAAATATATATACATATATGTATATCCACGTCATGTCATCTCGGGAAGAACTTTTAAATTTGTTCACTTTAGTATATTGTCATATATATTTCATTTGGTCCAACTGATTTTAAACCGCGAATGAGTATGCAGTCGGTATCACCTGACTGCGACATATGATTGCGACATACTATCATAAATATATAATACATAAATATATTAAATTTGGAAATACATACCCAATACTTTAACATCTACGGATCGCTGCGAAGTATAATTGTGCTTATTGCGAGCTATACATGTGTATGTACCCTGATCGGCAGCTCGTTGTACATTATCTATCACAAGCGTTCCGTTTTGGACCCGCTGTCACATGTTGCTTGGCAATCTAATACCATCTAAAGAAAATAATACTTTCTAAACAGTACTTAGCTCATTTTTTAAAAAACCATACCTTTTTCTATAAAGACATTTTCTATTGGATATCCAGCAACCGGGCATTTTAAAGTAAAAACTTTTCCAGCGACAGCTGATATTTTTGGCATATGTCTTATATAGGGCATACCTGTAATGGACCAGGACTATATTTAGAAGCCTTCTTAGAGACAAAGTAATACACATCGTCAATATTTTTATACCCTGAACCCATTGAAAATGGGAAATCAGGGTATAATGGTTTTGTTAAATGTATGTACATGTAAGAAGGAAGCGTGGCAGACCCCATAAAGTATATATATTCTTCATCAGGGCGACTAACTGAGTTGATTTAGCTCTGTTCGTCTGTCCGTCAGTCCGTATGAGAACTAGAGACTTCAGATTTTTTAAATGTCCGTATATTTAGCGCGGATATCGAGTTTATTTTCAAAAATCTTTCCGTTATTTTTATCGATTATAACCCTTATCAAAAAGAAAATATATATTCTTGATCACGGCGATCAGCTGAGTCAATTTAACCCTGTCCGTCTGTCTATATGCTTGCGCGCGCCGATCTCAAAATATATAAAAGCTAAATTTTTTCCAAAAATCGATAAGTACTCTCGATATTTTGTTATGGATTAAACACCGTATGGAAAATGATTTATAAAATTATATCTACTACACCTTTAGATCTAATATCGCCAAATGCTAAATGTAGATTTATATGTATTTTATATAATTTCGGTTTTTCTTATAATTCACCTCTATATCCACCCCTCACCTATAAATTTGTAAAAATAAGCGAATAATTATTGAAATAGCAGTCAAAGAGTTCATGAAATCTCGTATTCGAGCAGTCTCGGCTAGAGCTTTCTTACTTTTTTTGAATATATACATACGTACCATATATATTTAATCTTGCAGAATGCGTAACAGCACCAGCTCTAGAAGTCGCCTTACACTCGTATTCTCCTCCGTCCTCTGATTTAACAGCTGATATATTGACGTGGCTTATAACGTCACCAAATGTAGTGACATATTGTCCTATCATAAGTCGATCGTTCTGAAAGATATACAGTAGAACCCGGTTATAACGACTCCACTTTTAGCGAAATTTCGGTCCTCAGAAAAACTTATATGAGCAAACGTATACAGTTATAGCGTCTCCCGGGTATAAGGACGGCCCCTTGATCGGATTATACTGTATTTTCTTTTAGTGGAAACCTTATTAATGCTTATTTTAATTGTCGAATTTTCATTATAGCTCATATTCTTATCTATTATTAAGGAATACACACAAGCAAGTGTATATTGTGTGTATATCAATGTAATTATATACATATGCAGTGAAAAAATTACAACGAATTGATGACAAAACACTTAAGCATAATAAGCCGCTGTTGGAAATGTATATATGTATGTACACTCATGATGAAAATAATAGATACACCCCTTAAAATTTAACTTTATTGACTTCAATTTACCAAAACATTCTTAAATCCTGAACCCATTGAAAATGGAAAATCAGGATATAATGGTTTTGTTGAAATGTATGTAACACGCAGAAGGAGGCGTGGCAGACCCCACAAAGTATATATATTCTTGATCAGGGTGACGAGCTGAGTCGGTTTAGTCGTGTCCGTCTGTCTGTCCGTATGTATGAACGCGTCGATCTCAAAAGATATAAGAAGAAGACATAAAATGTCCGTATATATAGCGCGGATATCGAGTTTATCACAAAAAAACGATAACTCATCCCGTTATTTTTTTATCGATAAGAAACTGTATCAAAACAACTGTATGAAACTAGTAAGATGGCTCCAGTCGAGACTGCTCGACTAGGAGATACCCTGAACACTCCAAGCTGATATTCTAATCATTCTGGATTTCTTTTATGCACACGTACATACACATGCACTTATAAGCACGCGCTCTGCTGACTGCGCAGTTAGCAGCGACAGCGCCTAGGCTGCGCTGCAATGTGGGCAATATAATACGAATTTATTTGTTGAATAATTTCTTTTGTAGACATACAACCTTAATGATACTTTCAGAGTGTAATCATATAGTTAAAATGTGTGTACATTCCAGAGCAGAAGTCGCTAGTACTTTAAATGCGTTTTTTACAAATTGGGGGCCAATTGGGCGTGGTATCCTAAATCTGTAAATTACAAAATCTTTGTATCGATTAACTTTATATACAACGCAAATTTGAAGTTTTCAGGTCTAAAAGTGTTCAAATTAGGCTGAAAAAACAATGTCGATTTTTCGTTTATTCTCGATAAAAAAGTTATCGGATGAGTTATCGAAAAAATATGATAAACTTGTACTGCCCATGGTATACACGAGTATGCATGCCAAATTTCAGCTCTCTAGCTCTTATAACTTCTGAGATCCTTTTGCTCATACGGACGGACGGACGGATAGACGGACGGACGGACAGACGGACAGGGCTATATCGACTCAGCTCGTCGTCTTAATCAAGAATATATATACTTTATGGGGTCTGCGATGATTCCTTCTGCCTGTTACATACTTTTCACTAAACCATTATACCCTGATTTCCCATTTTCAATGTGTTCAGGGTATAATTATATCCGTCCGTCCGTATGAGCAAAAGGATCTCAGAAGATATAAGAGCTAGAGAGCTGAAATTTGGCATTTCAAGTACTAGAGACTTGTGCTTTGGAATGTACACACACTTTAACCATTTGATTACGTTTTGAAAGTTTTATTAAGATTGTATGTCTACAAAAGAAATTATTCAACAAATAAATTGTCATAATATTGCCCACACTGCAGCGCAGCCCAAGCGCAGCCGCGGCTTACTGCGCAGTTAGCAGAGTGCGTGCTTATCAGTGCATGTGTATGTATGTGTACATAGAAGAAGTGCAGAATGATTAGAATATCAGCTTGGAGGGTTCATTTCCAGTTCCATTTTTTTTTTAAATACCAAAAATTAATCAGTTTTGACAACATTTCCAAAATTATTTTTATCATGAGGTATGTATTCATCAGTGATCAAATGGAATGCTGCTAAAACATAAAGAGAATGAGACAATCTACAATGCTGACGTCACAAAAATGTTCCTATACCATGTTAATGGAATAAATGTATACAATTTTTTGGTTTTGATTAATAAATTAAATTGTTTTATGTTAAAGTCTATTACGAAAATGGCAACCGTAAAAAAGGAAGAAACAAGAACGTTCCAGTCGGGCGTTACCGACTGCGAAATACTCATTTACATCCCATCAGCATTTTAGTAGCTAAGTTTCGCTCTAATACTAAAGAAAGTGCAGTTTTGCCACGCCCCGGTATTGTACTTTAGGAGATATAAACTTTTGCGGTTTGCCACGCCCCGTGTGGGCGGACATATATCCGACAAAGCTTTTTGGTCTTGGGTGATCAGCCCGAGTATATATACAAAATTTGAGGTCTCTGGCATTAATAGTTCTCAAAATATAGCACAATTTAAAAAATCACTAAATCTTCAGGTCCGATTTGCCACGCCCATAATGGGCGTAGACTTATAATTTCTTTGGACTATATAGAATCATAACATTAGCTGACGTGCAAAATTTCAGCGCTCTAGCTGTAAATCTCTTGGAGATACAGTTTCATCCGATTTTCCACGCACCTAAAGGGCGGATCGGGAAAATTTTAACACTTTTAAAATTGGAGATATACACGAGTATATGTACCAAATTTCAAGCCTCTAGCTTCAATAGCGCCGAAATAGATTGCGTTCATACGGACAGACGGACGGACGGACAGACGGACGGACAGCAAGACGGACATTGTACAAAACCAATATACTGATTCACTTTCGTGAATGAGTATAAAAATTTCATGCCTCTAGCTCATATCTTCTGAAATCGACGCGTTCATACATACGGACAGACGGACAGACAAACAGAAGGACTCAGCTCGTCACCCTGATCAAGAATTTATATACTTTGTTGGGTCTGCCACGCCTCCTTCTGCTTGTTACATACTTTTAGCAAATCCATTATACTGATTTCCCATTTTCAATGGGTTCAGGGTATAAAAAGCAAAGCAAAAATCGCTCGTTCAATGAATTACACTCTAGATTTCAAATATAAATATATCCTCTAGAAATGGTAATATTATAGTTGTGATACATTGTTCAATTCGCTAACACACTACGCCACCTCACTTTTGGAAGCTGGCAAAACTCAAATAGATTCACTGCTGCAGCGCCATCTAGCAAAACTAAACCAAACTAACAGCTGATGAGATTCTAAGAATGTTCTAGATGAAGTTTGAATGTATGTGTGCACACGTATACGAATCTGTTGTAGCTGCTGCACGTGCGTTTGTTAATTGGCCAAATATTTGATGATTTTTAATTAATTTTTTGACTGAATGGAATTTAATGAAACTTTCAGCATATGATCTACATATTATATCGAATATTTGAGAAATTTAAAAAAATCATTCACAATTAGCTGTAGTGGTATCTGACTTGAACTTGAATGTTTTTATTCGATAAAAACATAACGGGATGATTTATCGAATTTTAAAAGCAAACTCGACATCCGCGCTGTATATACGGTCATCTAAAAAAAAATGAAGTCTCTAGCTCTTATATCTTCTGAGATCGACACGTTCATACATACGGACAGACGGAGGGACGGAGGGTTCAGGGCATAACAAGTAAGAAAGCTCTAGTCGAGACTGCTCGACTACGATATCCCCTGAACCCTTCGAGCAATAGCTATTTCAGTCATTTTTCGCGCCTTTCTGCTTACACAAGACACACGCACACACACAGAAACATACACACGCACACACTCACGCACACGCACACAATGAAAAATAACGGGATGAGTTATCGATTTTTGGTGATGAACTCGATATCCGTGCTGTATATACGGACATTAAAAAAAAATTAAAGTCTCTAGCTCTTATATCTTCTGAAATCGACGCGTTCGATAGACGGACAGGGCCAAATCGACTCAGTTCGTCGCCCCGATCAAGAATATACATACTTTGTGGGGTCTGCCACGCCTCCTTTTGCCTGTTACATACATTTCAACAAAACCATTATACCCTGGTTTCCCATTGAAAATGGGTTCAGGGTATAAAAACAGATAATTACTCTTATTTCGTTGTTATCGACTGAAAACTTTATCCAAAATTAGAGCTACTACGTTATTGAAGCTAGAGCTTTTAAATTTTAAATTTAGATTCATGTGTAGCTTATAGAACTTAAAATTTGCGTTTAAGTTTTTGTTTTCGTTTTAATTATATTTTCTCCAGGTCTAGCCGAACGATCACACTTCACTTTACTGCACTGCACACTGGGCGGAATTGCCAAATAAGTGGCATAAAATCGAAAAACGCATATTTCTAGCTGAAGCTTTGTATATTTTATAATTATGGCAATTTAAATATGTATACAACATTTTAAGTTAATTTGACCACGCCTACCCGAATATCCCACATATGGGAACTAAGCGTATACGTGATCTCAAATGAAATTGTAAAAGCTTAAAAAAAAGTGTAGCAATTTTTAATAGGCATGATATTTTTTAATTTCTTATATAATAAGCTAGTAAAGAAATTAACGATTTCATTAAATTGATACTTAACAACTTAATTTATATATATGACGTCAAAACTCCTTCGAACAATTTATTGTAAAATTACTACAACTAATTCAAAAGCATATCGATCAATATCATACATATCTGCATCATCAGAATCATCATTACAACTGTAATCATCAGTTAAATGTTGAATATTTGAGAGGATATGAAAATGGGGCGTATCTAAGAGCTCTATGACATCAAGCGGAAGGATTTTAGTTTTATAACGAGCTGCTTTTTGTTTTTAATAGCTATGCTGGAGATGAGGGGATCTGAAGAGTCCATGCAATACATCCGTCATATTATTTATCCATGAAGTGTGTCAAGCATGCAGTAACTGGTTGTAACTTGTCAAATTTGTTTGGCTTCCCCAAGGCAGCCTACCGGCATCACTGATGAAGGCATTATTTTTGATCTAGGAACTAAAATTTTAATTTTCGTATTAATTTCACTTATATTTTCGTTTGTAAGCGAGTACTCCGTCAATTGGTCAGTTTGACAGTACGATTGTGTTGTGACCGCTGTCAATCCATACGTCCAGTAGCGTTGTATGTGTTCTGTCAGTTGATCTACAAATTTAAAGTAGCGCAAGAGCCGCAAAAAGCCGCAAACAGGATTATTACTAACTTTTAATACATACTTTCTACTTTATTTTAACCAACATTTCATATCGCAGAAACACGCAGAAGGTAACGTTCTACTCTACAGATTATTAACACGTTGCACTGAATTTCTATCTTTTTGGACAATACAAAACAATATAAATATATAACATTAGGAAATTTTTTACACACATTTTTTCTTTGTTATTTATTCTACATACTCTGGGGCTTAAAATCCAATTTACACAATAGTTAATTTTTGCAAATTGTGAATTTTTCTTCAGGTATCAGATAACTGATCACCTGACTTTGAAGCTTGATCACAATGACAGGGTTGCATTTTAAGCAAAAACATTTATTGATTTTGTCATATATAGGGAATCTACTTTAAATATATTGGAATAGAACTTTAAATTGAATTGAACCACTCTCTGCTCTCTATTCATTCTATCTTCGTTTAACTCAAAAATAAGTATCAAATGAACACTGTTTATGTTAGGCAGAGAGACAGACGGAGAGATAGACTGTGAGACAGACAGGGAGACAAATATACACACTTAAGGCTACATGACTTCACTCGCAATTTCAATTTTTGTCAGCTGCTGGGTATATATACATTAAATGAATACGAAGATTTTGTAATTTACAGATTTTGGATACCACTCCCCCTTCGCCACCAATTTGTAGGGTATCTCCTAGTCGAGCAGTCTCGACTGGAGCCTTCATACTTGTTATACATTGAACCCTGAACATTGAAAATGGAAAATCAGGGTATAATGGTTTTGTGAAAAATATGTAACAGGCAGAAGGAATCATCGCAGATCCCATAAATTATATACATATATTCTTGATCAAAGCGACGAGCTGAGTCGATATAGCCCTGTCCATCTGTCCGTCCGTCCGTATGAACGCCTAGATCTTAGAAGTTATTAGAGCTAGAGTCTAGAAATTTGGCATGCATACTCGCGTATACCATACGCAGTACAAGTTTATTATATTTTTTCGATAACTCATCCGATAATTTTGTTTATTCAGCCCCATTTCAACACCTATAGACCTGGACTCTTCTGATTGATTGTGTATATATATTTAATGTCATTTACAGATTTTGGATACCACGCCCCCCTCTGCTGCCAAATTAAAAAAAAAAAAAACGTATTTCAAGTACTAGAGACGTGTGCTTTGGAATGTACCATATGATAACCATATAACACCCTCTGAAAGTTTCACCTCTACCTCTGATTTATAAAGTGCTAAAATTTTTCCGATCCGTCTATTAGGGGCGTGGCAAATCGGAAAATGCATTTTCCAATATGCCAGAAATTATATTAGCTGAAGAGCTAGAAAAACCCAATCTCATGAGCTATGGCAGATATATCTACACCCATTAGGGGCGTGGCAAATCGGATAAAACTGTATCTCCTAGAGTTTTCAAGCTAGAAAATTTTGCATGTGAGCTAATGTTGTGATTCTATAAATATTAATAAAACAAGTAAGAATGCTATAGTTGAGACTGCTCGACTACGAGATCCCCTGAACCCTTGGAGCAATAGCTACTTCAATAATTTTTCGCGTACACACACACACGCATACACACACAAACGCATACACACACACACATACACACACAAGCACCCACGGATAAACACGCATGGGCTGCAGTGTGCGCTTACTATGAGAACTTAATTGTTTAATAACTTTTGTGTGCTGTAAACCATGAACCCATTTTCAAAGGGAAATCAGGGTATAATGGATTTGTTGAAATGTATGTAACAGGCAGAAGGAGGCGTGGCAGACCCCACAAAGTATATATATTCTTGATCAGGGCGACGAGCTAAGTTGATTTGGCCCTGTCCGTCTGTCTGTCCGTCCGTCTGTCCATCTGTCCGTCCGTATGTATGAACGCGTCGATTTTTCTAAGATATAAGAGCTAGAGATGTAAAATGTCCGTAAATACAGCGCGGATATCAAGTTTATCATTAAAAATCGATAACTCATCCCGATCTTTTTTATCGATAAAAAACCTTATCGAAAACCAGTTATAAAATTATATCTCCTACACCTTTATTGCTAGAGTCTCCAAATTTTGTATGTATGCTTATATGCAATTTATGCAATTTCGGTTTTTGTTAAATTTACCCCTATATCCACCCACTCACCAACATGTTTGTAAAAAGCGTATTTCAAATACTAGAGACTTGTGCTTTGGCAAATACATGCATATCCATGTTGTAATCATAATCTGAAAGTTTCATGAAGATCGTATGTCCACAAAAAAACAATTAAGTTCTCATAGTAAGCGCGCACTGACATAAACAGCAATTTTTTCTGTTCCTCCGAATCTCAGTTCCTCGAAGAGTTCAGAGCATCTCGTATTCGAGCTGTCTCGAGCTGCAGATTCTATATAACATTTTAATTTCTCTATAAGCTCAATAATTTTTATGGTCACAGAATGAATGAATACTTTTCTAAAGAGTTGTTATATTTATATTACACTCATTATATTAATTAATTTTAAATATTTACATTTGGAAGAGGAAATCCATCCAAGTGCCAAACAATTTTAGGCGTCGGGTTACCACTTGCGCTGCATTTAAGCGAAACAGAAGGTCCAGGCTGCATAGTTTGCTCTATAAACTTATAAAGTAATTGAGGTGCCACTTCTGCAAACAAAATTACATAATTAGAACATATGCCATCGAAAGTATTATGATATTTATTTCATATTTCATATATAGGAAAATTCGAATGAATGTGTCAAAGAAAAACATATTGTATATTCTAAAGTTCTGTGAAAAATGAGTCGCACTGTGAGCATAGATCACAAATACCTAATAACCGTTTATTCTTTAAAGGAAAATAAAAGCTCTCTTCCTGAGCTGGAGTCTTCGGTTCTTTTTGGTCTTTTTTTCCGTTGAGCGCTTTGAGTTGTCTTATTTGTCTGATTTACGAACATAATTTATGGAGAGATACGACTTTCGTTCGTAGAATGAGACTCAGAAAGTAGGCAAATGGCTCAAAAACTCAATGCAATTGGCCTTCACGGTCACAAACAGTAAACACATTCCATCAATTTGTAATGTATATCTAATTATTAGGGCTGTTGAAAATATATCAAAATATCAACATACCGAAATTTTTTTGTATAAAAAATATATCTACATCGGAATATTTGTTTACCCAAGTATCGAATATTTTTATACTCATTCACAAAAGTGAATCAGTATATTGGTTTTGTGCAATGTCCGTCTTGCTGTCCGTCCGTCTGTCCGTATGAACGCAATCTATTTCGGCGCTATTGAAGCTAGAGGCTTGAAATTTGGAACACATACTCGTGTATATCTCCGATTTATAAAGTGTTAAAATTTTCCCGATCCGTCCACTAGGGGCGTGGCAAATCGGAAAATACATTTTCCGATATACCAGAAATCATGTTACTTTACGGAGCTAGAAAGCTGAAATTTGGTATGTAGGTCCGCGTTGACCACCCAAGATCACGAGCTATGGCGGATATATCTCCGCTGATTGGGGGCGTGGCAAATCGGATAAAACTGTATCTCCTAAAGTTGTAAACCTAGAACGCTGAAATTTTGCACGTCAGCTAATGTTATGATTATATAAAGTCTAAAGATCACAATGACAGGGTTGCATTTTAAGCAAAAACATTTATTGATTTTGTCATATATAGGGAATCTACTTTAAATATATTGGAATAGAATTTTAAATTGAATTGAACCACTCTCTGCTCTCTATTCATTCTATCTTCGTTTAACTCAAAAATAAGTATCAAATGAACACTGTTTATGTTAGGCAGAGAGACAGACGGAGAGATAGACTGTGAGACAGACAGGGAGACAAATATACACACTTAAGGCTACATGACTTCACTCGCAATTTCAATTTTTGTCAGCTGCTGGGTATATATACATTAAATGAATACGAAGATTTTGTAATTTACAGATTTTGGATACCACTCCCCCTTCGCCACCAATTTGTAGGGTATCTCCTAGTCGAGCAGTCTCGACTGGAGCCTTCATACTTGTTATACATTGAACCCTGAACATTGAAAATGGAAAATCAGGGTATAATGGTTTTGTGAAAAATATGTAACAGGCAGAAGGAATCATCGCAGATCCCATAAATTATATACATATATTCTTGATCAAAGCGACGAGCTGAGTCGATATAGCCCTGTCCATCTGTCCGTCCGTCCGTATGAACGCCTAGATCTTAGAAGTTATTAGAGCTAGAGTCTAGAAATTTGGCATGCATACTCGCGTATACCATACGCAGTACAAGTTTATTATATTTTTTCGATAACTCATCCGATAATTTTGTTTATTCAGCCCCATTTCAACACCTATAGACCTGGACTCTTCTGATTGATTGTGTATATATATTTAATGTCATTTACAGATTTTGGATACCACGCCCCCCTCTGCTGCCAAATTAAAAAAAAAAAAAACGTATTTCAAGTACTAGAGACGTGTGCTTTGGAATGTACCATATGATAACCATATAACACCCTCTGAAAGTTTCACCTCCGCGTTGACCACCCAAGATCACGAGCTATGGCGGATATATCTCCGCTGATTGGGGGCGTGGCAAATCGGATAAAACTGTATCTCCTAAAGTTGTAAACCTAGAACGCTGAAATTTTGCACGTCAGCTAATGTTATGATTATATAAAGTCTAAAGACAAAATTATAAGTCTACGCCTATTAGGGGCGTGGCAAATCAGACCTGAAGATTTAGTGATTTTTTATATTCCTCAAACTTTGTATATATACTCGGGCAATCACCCAAGACCAAAAAGTTTTGTCGGATATATGTCCGCCCACAGGGGGCGTGGCAAACCGCAAAAGTTTATATCTCCTAAAGTATAATAGCTAGAAGCTTCAAATTTAGACAGTTAAGTTACCGGTAACCTCCTCTATCGATGACCCAAAAATAATTTTTACGCCTCTTTAGGGGCGTGGCATAACGAAAAATACCCTGTAATTTTCACATTTTTTGAGGGTATTTTTATAAACTTAAAATATTATCGATACGATATTTTAAAAATATTCGACAGCCCTACTGATAATGCATGAAAGGACATATAAGAATAATACATACACATAATGATTTTAAGACCCGTCTGCTTTATAGCAAATATTTTTTTTGGAAATAAAACCTACCGTAAAAATGTGCCTTAGATGTTCCATATTTTGTATGTAAAATTTTGCTACTAGTACTTCGTCTGTCAAATACATACCTCCCAATCTTAGCTCGGCAGAACATTGACTTGACTCCAGATCGTTCTTTAAAATACATTGATACATTCCCTTATCTTCTTTGACGATAGATGTAATGCGTATATGCTCCGTTGACAGATGACGAACACGAGCCCCAGAACGTAGTGTTTTGCCATCCTTAAACCACAAAACTTGTTGTTTCGGAAATCCAGACGTACTGCAAATCTTTAAATTAAAGAAATTTTTTTGTTTATATGCACCTCAAAATACACCACAATGAAGTCACTTTACTCACTAAATCAGCCGTTTGTCCAAGATTTACAGTTTGCACTCTAGGCTGTAGGATTGCACTTAAGGGCGATGATACAGACAATTTGACTTCTAAAGTTTCACTACCCTCTGAGTTAGTAACTGTACAATAGAATACCCCATCGTCGGATTTTGTGATGGCCGATATAATAAGAGTTCCATCTTTGATTTTGGCACGCCCAGTCGCAATCATATGCTGCATAGACTCTTCATTGCTTGAACGTGTAATATGCCACCTTAAATATAAAATATTTACTTTTCTTTAAGGTAAATAAAAAGATCTGGTAAAGAATTCAATTTTATTTATGTAGATATATATTTACTATTCAATTCCTTAAAACAGGAGGGGAGGGCGAATATTCATCCGAGCAAAATTGAATTGAGTGGGAGTGCGGGTTAATGAGTCGAGTAAATGAGTTGCTATGTTCACGTACAGGCACAAAAATGCTCATACATGTTGCAAGGATTTACTCTTCAGTCAGTTGGGAAGAAATATTTCTGCACCACAGAAAGAGCACGAGAGAAGAACAGAGTAAGCTAAAAAGTCCGTTTTAAGTCTTCATTCATTTCAGCTAATTTTCCTGCAAGCAAATCAAACTCACTCAATATGATTTATACCCTTCACACACTCATGCGACGTCCTTGTCCTTGAAAGACTGGTCTTATATTTTTATATATTTATCACCGACTATAAACATTATCGGAAAAACCTTGTAGAATAATAGTTATAAAATTATATCACCACTCTGTAAAAATTTAGATACTCGTACTGTGTATAGCATACATTAAAATTCGCAATTAGAAATGGCAAGGGCTTAGCTTTTTTATAGTTTTGTGATTTGTCGAAATTTTTATTATCACATATCCACAAAATCAAAGAGTAGTTTAGCTCAAACAAAAAATATTTATTGTATTCTATATATTTTATATATTATTCCCTTTATTATTATCTAACGTTGGATTTTATATAAAAGTAAAACTAATTTAAGCACTGGCTTTAATATAAGAATTGCGAATTTACATGAATAATTAAAAAATGTATGCATATACATACATACATATGTATATGTTTAACTGTCATTACAATGTTTTTGCATTTGTATGGGAATCACAAATGTGAACGAAATAAAAGAAAAATTTAACCACTCTTATGTATGCATATACATATGTATGTACATGCATACATACATAAATACGTATCTATATCTTATATGTACATAAATATAAACATAGATTTGGTAATGAACGAAAAGTATAAGACTGGCAATACAGTGAAGTTTTAGGTACACACATACATATGTATGTATGTACATTTGTATGTGCTTGCAAAAGTCCATGGATTTATTTTTATGCTTACTCCCTTACATGGCTGCTACACATACATACATATGTATGTACATATATGTAGGTGCTTGTACATGCAACTGAAAGTCTATATTCGTAAATGAACACACATGCATGTATATATGTATGTATGTATATATATACATATGCAGTCACACACCACAAAGTCACAGGCCAAAGAAAAACATCATGTAGAAAAACTCAAGAGGAGAACATCGCAAATAAAACAAAGCAAACCCTCACGTCGTTGACGACTCGTCCTGGGCTAAACGTTTGGTCATACATTTGTACTTGTGTATGCTTACAAGTACACATACTAATGCATGCACTATATACTGGCATGCATGCATATTTCGTACATACATATATACACATGAATGTACATGCAAACATATGCAGACACATATGAATGTGTATGTATGTATGTATGTATGTAGATACCGAGAAAAACTCCACGTCATTTAAGTGAAGTTGCCAGAGCCGAGAGACAGACTTACCCTAACGAGGAACGTGGGAGCATGGGAGCATGGGTGCATGGAAGCATGAGGAGATGATGCCAGAGCGACACAGACCAGAATAATTGTGGAAAGGATGTATTGAAACAAATTTAGTTGATACACTGAAGTGCATTCAGTTGAAGCATTTAATAGATGGCGAAGGGAAAGTACAGTAACACTGTAAATCACGCTTCAAAACAGATTTTTTATTTTAAAGAATTATTAATTAAACTAACTTTACTATATAAAAGTGGGGATCTTTTCTGTATCATGGTAGTTTTATAAGTATATACACATGTACAGTGGCTCAAACGCCAAATCGGACAAGACTATTTATTTACTTCAATGTGTATTTTCTTTAGCAGTAAGTTAACTTTTTACCGTTTTCACATTTTTTAAAAGATATATTATGTATTAGCCCCCTAAAACAAAACAAAAAAAATTTTATTTCAAATGGCAACATTTTTTTTATTTTAAAAAACGAACAACAATTCCGATTTTAAGCTTCAACGCCAAATTGGACAAAAGAAAAAATTTTCGTTTTTGTTTTGTTTATTGCATTTCGTTATGTTCTCAAGCTCATAAGCGTACAGTAACACAAATTATTTTTGCGAAATGGCTCCACGTGGGAAGCAAACTGGTGTTGAGGCACGCCAAATAATATTAAAACTGCATCTTGATGGCAAAACTGTTAGGGAAATAGCAGAGCTGGTCGGAAGAAGCAAACCTACCGTCCATGATATCATAAAAAGGTTTCGGGAAGAAAAAGCCTTATATTAGACCTAAAAGAACAAGGCGTTTAGGGTAAAATTCGCTAAAGAGTACTTGCTAAAAACGGATGACTTTTGGAATCATGTTAGTTGGTTGTATATCATATTAAATACCTTTCTTTTTTTTTATTAATTATCTTATTTAAAGGTGTTGTTTACTGATGAAAGTAAATTTAATTTTCATGAGTCCGATGGTAAGGTGTATGTGTGGCGTAAACCAAATACTGGGCCCAAGAACACCATAGGCACTGTTAAGCTTGGAAGAGGTTCAGTCATGGTTTGGGGCTGTATGTCGAGTGCGGGAGTTGGCCATTCGCACTTTATTGATGGCATACTCGATAGATTTGGCTACCTTGATATTTTGAAAAAAAATGTTAAGCAGAGTGCGGAGAAATTGGGAATACTTGAAGACTTTGCTTTCTATCAAGACAACGACCCCAAGCACACTTCTATGCTAGCTAGGCTCTGGCTAATCCATAATTGTCCCAAATTGATTCAAACGCCTGCCCAGTGCCCGGATATAAACGTAATAGAAAATCTGTGGGAAATTTTGGCGAGGAAAGTTTACCAAAACCGGTATAACAATCTGGACCAATTGAAAAAGGGATTACTTGCAGCTTGGAACTCCATAGAGCCAGAGATCTGCAAAAAGTTGGTGAAACCAGTTCCCAATCGCTTGCAGGCTGTTGTCGCAAACAAAGGTTTTGCAACAAAATATTAAATATTACGTTTTTCTCTTATTTTTCATTTAAGTTTTCTATTGTCCGATTTGGCGTTGAAGCTTAAAATCGGACTTGTTCGTTTTTTAAAATAAAAAAAATGTTGCCATTTAAAATTAAATTTTTATTTTTTTTTTTTTTAGGGGGCTAATACATAAAGATTTAAGAAAAAATGTGAAAGCGGTAAAAAGTTAACTTACTGCTAAAGAAAATACTTATTGAAATAAATAAATAGTCTTGTCCGATTTGGCGTTGGTGCCACTGTATGTGCATGCTTGATCAGGACAACGAATTGATAATAAATAACTATTTCAATGCTTTAAATTCAGTTTAGAAATTGCATGGTAGTGTTCGTAAAGTTTCACGTTTCCGAGGAAGTAGGCTCAATGCGATATCGGGACTATAAAAGCTCACACTTGCCGGAGCGTAGAGTATTTACTAACCGAACACTCCTGATTAGATATTTCTTGTACTAAATTGAAGAAGACTTAATATATACCCGGAGATATTTATATATCTATATACATAAATAAAACAAAGTCGGATTTGCTCAAACACTTATAGCTCGAGATCTGCTGGACCAATTTTCATGATTTGTTGGATTTGTCTCCGCCCCGAATAGCAGAATATATCTTAAAAACACTGAAAAATTGACGAATACTTGAAAAATGCGTTATTTTCGTATTGCTATTGAGGATCTTTGCATTGTCATTGAGAATTTACTCAGTAGGCTTGATAACAGTTTATTTATTATTAATACGCGAACGTGATTAATAAATATACGTGTTTTATTAGTATAAAAGGTAAGGCAAATAATGAGCAATCGAATACAATATTACGTTACGGTTTAACGTGATTAATAAATATACGTGTTTTATTAGTATAAAAGGTAAGGCAAATAATCTAATACAATATTACGTTACTGGTTATCACCAAACAGTTTTTCAACTTGATTAATTTATGTTTGATTAGCAGATAACAATGCCACGAAAACGCAAGGGGCTAATTAAAGTCGTCTAATACTCAAATCTAGACGCATGCAAGATAGAGAGATAGAAGAGCAGAAAGATCACATGGAGAAAGGCAAAAAAGCAATGCAGATGTTCGCGTAAGCATGGCGCAGTTCCGTGCATCACAATTGCAAGAGGCACGAGATGATCGAAACCAGCAAAGACAATTAGAACGAAGAGAAGCGCGCAGATTCGTAGTCAACAGCCGTAGAGGAATTGACCGACAACATCAACAAGTACTTCGAGCATTAACATCACATTCATTTCTTCACCTAGCATTTCAGTATGAGCCTGATGTTGAATATTACGCTCATTCCAAAGTGGTCATTAGCACTGCCATGCCTTTATATTTAAAAATGAGCCGATCGGGATGTGTTGCTCATCAGGAAAAGTAATACTCCTAGAAATTGAAACACCGCCGGAACCATTGCACAACTTCCTTATTGGTTCTGATCCAGATTCTTCGCTGTTCTTGCAGTCAATTCGAAAATTCAATTCATGCTTTCAAATGACATCGTTTGGAGCAACGGAAATAGTTAAAAATACTGCTGCAAATGGCCAACAATTTAATTCCAATTCCAAAGGCCAAGTTTACCACAAATTCGGTTCATTGCTACCAATGCCAAACAGACTTTATAAATTTTTACAAATTTACTTTATGGGGGCGAGGACTCGGAACGCGCACTCGCCAATCCCGTAAATGCACGTTGCAACTATAATCACCTCAATTCACCTCTTGCAACGTGCATCGTCAGCGAACTAGACGCTCTGTTAATTGAGCACAATGAATGAATGTGCATTCCATTGCGCTGAGAGATTAATCTGAATTTTCTTTTAAATGTCATTATTATTAGTAAAAAAATAAAGCATACTTCGGTTGTTTACAACGCTTTCGATTATAACCGCATCCCACACTTATAGAATTAGTTATTTTGTATTTAGGTACAAAATATTCCCTAGAAATAATGGATAGGGCAAAGCAACGTCAGCTAGTATAATATAAACAATGCCGAGCCCCCAAAATTATCTCTAGCTCATCGATGGAGAGGTTAACAGTAACCAAATATATATGTTGTTAAGATTAAGAGAGTATATATAGAGAGAGAGAGAGAGTATATATAGTATATAGATTCTGAAATTTAAGAGCTAAATTGTGTACAGAAAATTTATATATATATATTTCATTTCATTTTTGACATCATAGATTGTATTACCTGTAAGTTGGTTTTGGATTTGCATAGGCCACACATGCTAAAACTAATGGATCCCCAACTCTGGCCAATAGAGACATTTTTTTTTCATTCATTATTGGGGGAACAAGTTCTCGCATTTCTAAAAAAGAAGGAAGAATAATATAACTCAATTAAAATCTTTAAAATCATACATAAGTACATATGAATCACAAGCACATAAGAATAGACTTTGTTGATCAGCTAGGAATTGTCAGATAATTGGTAAAGTTGGTACATACATATATTTAATACTAATCTGTATAAAACAAATCATAAATACCATACAAAATTTAGCTATTTTCCCCCAACTCTGGCGTTTTACAAACAAAGAGCATAGAAACAATTTTTAAAGAGCAGGCTTTACTTTGCTACAAAAAATTTCTCAATATATCAAATTTTCTAATAAGTTTAATTAGAAGTTTAATGCTCAACAGTTTATATTAACATTAAATTAAAATAATACTCATGTTTACCGCTTTGACCATGAAATTCGTGTACATACATGCATATGTGTGTTCTCTATTCTTGTTACCCATGTTTAATTCAGGGCATGAAATGTACATATATTAGATAATATCGCTAGACCCACCTGTTAACTGAATTTTGCCAACATTACTGCTGACTTTTGAGTCCTGCGTTAATTTGTGATGTGTTCGACAGCGGTAAATCTTTTGGGAATCATCTCTTGTTATATTATATAGTAAAAGTTCACCAGTTGGTAGCATGTGATTTTTACCGTCTTCATTGAAGCAACATTAAATTACAGATTAAATCTGTGAAAGACATAGGTACAATAATTGTCCTTTAGAATGCACTTACCTCCTTCTAGAGATGGATAAATATTAAAGTTTGGTTCTTGCAACCAGGAAGTTACTGTTACGTATTCCTTGACGAACGACGGAATGTTACATTTAATAAGAACATTACTGCCAATAAATCCACCAGGATTTTGCACTTCAGGCTCATAATGCTGATAGACCACTACAAAATCAAAAATAAATATATATGTTACAATTTGCCTCTGGCGACCATTTAATACTCATTCACGCTCAAATTGATAGAGATATAGTCCTACCCGAAATCAAGGGACATATACATGCAAAGCCTCCAAAATCTTATCTAAATACTTTTACCTTATATTTCTCAAATTGTACCTAGCCATTTACTTTTGTATTTAAAACATTTTTTTTTCAGTTTGTGCTCAGATTGCAACATGAGAATTGCAACACGAGCAACTCGATTGGATAATTTTAGTCAAATATGAGAGCTGTCGACTCATGCTCTGTTTTCCATACAAATTTGGATTTTTTTGGACTTATGTAAATAAATATAGTGGTTCTGTAAGAAACTTTTAATATGATGCTAAGCATCTTGAAATTATATTAGAATTAAAGAATCAACAAAATAAAAACCGTTTAATATTGAAATAAAAAATAATTATTCTTGTTTTTTTGGGACGGATTATAAATTTATTGTTGGCAAAAAGTTTTTTTTTAATATCGAAGAATATTGACAATCGAACTTTAAAATATCATCGATACGATATTTTAAAATTATTCGACAGCCCGATCGTCATCCCAATTAAAATGGTACAGGCAAAAGGAGTGTCAGAATATAGAATTTCAGTTCTTGTTATTATACCTTCTTGTTACACTCCACCAGTGTATTATATAGTCCATGTGCAGGAATAGATCACACACTACAGCGTGCTTAAGCATAGGTGTGCATATGGGTATGTGTGTACCTGTTTGTCTCTTGTGAACGCAGAAAATTAGCAAATAATATTTGAAATATCATAAAAAAAGAATATTAAATTATATAGCAAGTCACAGTGGAAGAGGAAGCGCATCCATTTCACACTTTTACTGTGCTTCTTTTGACAAAATGACGTGAGTATAATTAAATAGCTTTTTAGATCTGTACGATACGAATGCTATTTTAAGACCAATAGTCAATTTTCTATTTTGGGTGGATACATAAAGTCTCGTGACTCTAGTCTCTTAAGCGTACGAGTTGTGGTCAAATAACTGACATTTTACGCCCTCCTTTAATATATTTAAGGCATATAATTGTAAGATAATATGTACTTAACGAAAAGAAAATGTTGTATACGTTATTCCTATTGGGATTTCGGAAGGGAGAAAAACCAGAAGGAATAAAATTCTAGTTTATTGGACAAAAAAGCAAAAAAGCACAAACCTGCTTTTACAACCACATCCCTGGATATTATAGTACCCACGCTGTTGGATGCTGAGCAACGATATATCGCCCAGTGAACATCTTGTCGAAATTCCTCTGCTGCAAATGGTGGAAAATGTAGTGAACCATTTGTGAAAATATGTTGAACCTGGAATATACAAAATTTAATATAATATTAGCTTTTAAGTAAATAAGCTTTTTAATATTTCAACATATCTATACTCTATGGGCTATTTTGTATTCCATTTTTATCTGAACCCTTTTAAAATTGGAAATCAGGGTATAATGATTTTGTGAAAAGTATGTAGCGGGCAGAAGAAATCATCGCAGAGTCGATATAAGATATAAGAGCTAGAGACGTGATAGTTGGCATGCATACTCGTGTATACCGTACGCAGCAAAAGATTATCATATATTTTCAATAACTAATCCGATAACTTTTTTTTCAAAAATAATCGTAAAATTTATTTTGTTTTTCAACCTAATTTAAACACTTCGACCTGGAGACTTCATATTTACTGTGTATATACATATGATGAATACAAAGATTTTGTAATTTACAGATTTTGGATACCACGCCCCCTTCGCCCACAATTTGTAAAAAACGTATTTCAAATACTCGAGACTTGTGCTTTATAACCATTTTAGCCATATAATCACGCTCTGAAAGTTTGATTAAGATTGTCCATCTACAAAAGAAATGATTCAACAACTAAATTATCATAATATTGCCCACACTGCAGCGCAGGCAAGCGCAGTCGCTGCTTACAGCGCTGTTAGCAGAGCGCATTGTTATAGTGCGTCTGGATGCATGTGTATGTATGTTTGCATAAAAGAAACGCAAAATGATTAGAATATCAGCTTGGCGGGTTCAGGGTATCTCCTAGTCGAGCAGTCTCAACTAGAGCACTCTTACTTATTAAAACAAATTTATAAATGCATTTAAATTTACATAAACAGAATTTTAATCATGCATAGTTAATAATATACTAATATAATATATATATATATACATATATATAATAATATAATAATAATAATATAATATATAATAATATAATAAAAGTACATTAAAGAAAAGTACATCACGAAAGCTTGGAAATATTTGTTAGTCTATTTTTCAGTTTCTCATTAAACTTTACAATATGTGTCGTAGATCACTAATATACAACATTATATTATCAAAAAAGCAATGCCCCAAATGCAGCATGAAGCCAATGTCAAAGAAGTTTGATGAGGCCGTGAATATATATTCACCGAATGGACATTTGATACAAGTAGAATACGCTGAAGCGGCAGTACGAAAGGCTTCCACAGTAGTAAGTGCTAAGAATCATTAAAAATAAAGATGGTTCGCATAGTAGAAATAGTTTTCTTGTATGTTTTGCGTTTTTATTACTTTGTCGTACAGGTGGGCCTTTGCACTCAGGAATGCATTATTTTAGGTGCAGAAAAAAGGGCCATAGATGTGCTACAACTCCAAAGAACATCTTATAAAATAAAAAAAATAGATGAGCATATTGCAATGACTTTTGCGGGTCTTACAGCCGACGCTCGAATTCTAGCAAGTCGTGCACAGATGGAGGCTCAAAGTCATCGCTTAAACTTTAATAGTCCCGCAAATGTGGAACATATAGCAAGGTCTGATTAAAATACGATTTACCAGATGTATAGTTTTTGTTTCTATAGATCTATAGATTTTTATTCTGTAGATTTTTAGCGAAATTAAAGCAAAACTATACGCAATGTTTTGGCCGGCGTCCGTTCGGTGTAGCCTGCTTGGTTGGGGGCTTTGACTGTGATGGCAAGCCCCATCTATTCCAAACTGATCCCTCAGGCATCTATTACGAATGGATGGCTAATACAACAGGTCGCATGGCCCAAACAGTAAATGAGTACCTAACAAAGAATTTATCTGCTATTTCCACCATCCCAGACACACTTTCAGCCATGAAGCACGTGGTAAGAGCCTTGCAAACGGCAACGTCTTCAGATGTCAGTTTCTTTGATATAGCTGTGCTCAAGTACAAACAGCCAATTGAAATTGTTAGTATGGATAAGATAAAGTATCTGACAGAATTAATAAAGCAGGAGACTGTGGGATATACGACTAGAAGACACTTCGGATTTATTTAAATAATACTTTTCTCCTTTGAAAACCTATTTCACACTTTATCACACAATTAATGCTTAAATTTGTACCAACAAGCTGGACAACTTAAACAAACTTCTCCATAAAGAAATTTATAACACAAAAATATATTTAAAAAAAAAACTCTGCTGGAATGTTTGATTTAGCAAATGCAATCAAATGGCTTAAAGGCTGAAGTCGCAGGATCAGGATAGTTTGCTTATGATTTCAACTATGAAGAATGCTAAGTAATTCTCGATAAATGAAAGACAGTAGGTGCCGAAGCTTCAGCAGACTTGCTGGTTTACATAAAAATGTGGAAGAAGACAAGAGCTAAGTCCAAAATATTAACTCTAGAAAATTTCCACTGTGCAGTCACCATGAAAATACAAGATTCAATATGTTATTATGAAAAGCCTTAGTCTCAATCGAGAATACATCGATATGCTCCCCAGAGTTTCTATACCGGATTTATTAAAGGGTTATCTTAAAGCAAATATGACATAAAATAAATATAGACATAGATATTTGGATCATACCTTTGATATGGATGTGATTGGATTGTTTTCCTTATCGAGCCACTGGACTATTGGAACAGGATTTCCATGAGCAATACAAGAGACTGTGTTTCCAACCGTGTTTAAAAACTCGATTCTACTAGGGGGCTCCAGTGAAAAGCTCGGACCTTGCGTATCAAAGTAATTTGATACTTCTGAAATTAAATTTAAATGAAAAAAAAAATATATATATATATATATATATATATATATATATTTATTTATTTATTTATTTATTTATTTATATATACATAGTGATATATATTAACCAATAACATTAAGATAGATGTGGATAATATGGAGCGAGATAAGCGAGAAAGCTCTACATGCAGATTTACATGTAATCACTTAAAACATGTCAGAATTCAAGCGAAGCGAGAAGAGAGCCAAAGCGTGTTGCGAAAAAGCTTGATAAAGCTGTTCTGATACGTGTGTTTTTTTTTTGCGTTCTGAGCTTAAATAACCGTTGGTTAGTCGGGGAAGTATATTCCTTTTCGCAATTCAAGCAATATTTCTTTCTTTCACTCTGACATGATATCGCTTTGCAGATCGCTGTGATAATTATCGCTTATAGCATCGCATCGCTTATCGCGGCCACTCTGACATCAGGCTTACTATAAAATATAGGGTTGTCGGAAATACAGTGTGCCACTAAAGTCACCGCACTCTTGTTGTTCTTGCGCGAATCACCTTGAAATTTGGCCAAATTGTTGTTCAATTAAAAAATTTTAACGCAGGATTATAAACTAATATATTTTCTTCTAAACTAAAAAAGAAAAACAGTGAAATTTTAAACTTAACATAATAATATTAATTTTTTAATTAAAAACACAAGGAACTCCAACCTCTGCGTCAACAAAAGTCTACGTACTCTTACAAACTAATATAAACTTACTAACTATAAGGAACAATCTTTTTAATTAAACTTCAAATTTAATATCTTGTGGGATAACCCTTCATCTTAATCACCTCTCTGAGGCGATTTGGCATTGAAAGTACCAATTTTTCGATATATTTGGGATCTAACGCGCACCACTCCTGGTGTAATGCCTCTCGCAGGCGGTTTTTGTTGCTGATTTGGTGCTTCCTTATTTTTTTCGAGCATATTCCAAACATGCTCGATTGGATTGACATCCGGGCTCTGTGGTGGCGTCTCTAAAAGGTGTGGAATGTTGTACGCGAGATACAACCTAGTATTCATTGCTTTATGTTTTGGGTCATTGTCCTGTTGAAACCAGAAATCAGACCCAATTCCAAGTTTCTCGGCGCTGGTCTTTAAATTTTGTTTTTAAATATCAATGTACACATATTGGTCCATCACTCCGTCGATGAATTCCAAATTTCCGACTCCTGCTGCAGCTATGCAACCCCAAACCATAATACCTCCGCCGCAGTGTTTTACGGTTTTTATTGCATTTTTGGGATTCAATGCTTCTCCTGGTCTCCTCCAGACGCGGAGACGCCCATCTGAGCCAAAAATATTATATTTAGACTCATCTGAGAAGATGACCTTCCGCCAGAAGTCCATTGGCTTGTCCACGTAGGCTTTGGCAAACTCTAAGCGCTTTCTCCTGTTTGTTAAATTTACAAGAGGCTTCTTGCGAGGCGTGTTGGACCTAAAGTTATAGGTTTTAATGGCTCTACGAACTGTTTCCGGGTGAACTTCCTTGTCAATTGTGCGACCCAGCTCTGACGCAATCAGCACTGCGCTACAAAAATTACCCTTGTCCATCAGATGCTTTATTGTGCGCTTGTCACGATTGGATAGTACAGGTGGCCGACCAGATCTCTTGTTGTTTTTGATGCGCCCTTTATATTTGTATCTACCAATGACAGTCTGTATAGTAGACTTGCTTCTGGACATGATTTCTGTTATCTCTGCATACGACTTTTGCTCCTTAGTGTGGAAATGCAAAATCTTTCCACGATCTTCAAGCGATAACTCTTTTCGTGGCATTTTTACTGCAAAACTCAAATATTTTGTCCAGCTCAAGCAAAACACGCCAACTATTAAGAATTTACTCATTATTGCATACATTTTTCGAAAACCCCCGATATTTTTAAGAAGAACGCTGACGCCAGACAGTGCAAGAAAATAAGAGTACGTAGACTTTTGTTGACGCAAATATTTGGGTATGTTTACATTCGCTGTAATATTATGGAACTAAAATAAAAATAAATGTTTTTCTTTTATAGTTTAGAAGAAAATATATTAGCTTTCAATACTGCATTAAAATTTATTTAATATGACAAAAATTTGGCCAAGTTTCTGGGTGATTCACGCTAGTACAAGAGTACGGTGACTTTAGTGGCATACTGTATATCGAAATATGAATGTATCGATATTTTTTTGTTTAAAATAATATTAATATCGGGATTTTTTTTTTTTTTTTTGGCCAAATATTGAATATCACTTGGTTGAATATCACTCTTGTGATAAGTAAACCAAGTGCAAAAGTAAAAAAAAAAGTGGATATGGTGTAAACAAATTATTCGGACTATAAAAATAAGACAGTCAAATATAATTTGTGCCTTAAATTAATAAAAATAAGTGGTAGCACATCAAATATGGCGACGCATATAATAAACAAGCACTGTGCGGAAAAGAGGGAACTTGAGATGTGCCGCAGCTTGCCGCAAACTTCTAGGGAAAGCAATAACAATTTTTGGATTTCAAATAAGGCGGCTATGCCAGGAGTATCGAAGATCGCATTACGATGCCTAACCACCCCTGGTCAGTGCCTTCGGAGCGACTGGCTTCGGGAATAAAATGTATGTATGCAACAGGCAGAAGGAGGCGTGGCAGACCCCACAAAGTATATATATTCTTGATCAGGGCGACGAACTGAGTCGATTTGGCCCTGTCCGTCTGTCTGTCCGTCCGTCCGTATGTATGAACGCGTCGATCTCAGAAGATATAAGAGCTAGAGACTTGAAATTTTTTTCCTGGGTCGTGTATATAACGCGCATATCAAGTTTTTCTTTATATATCGATAACGACTTCCGATATTTTATTATCGATCAAAAACCTTATCGAAAGCTAGTTATTTAATTATATCTCCTACACCTTTAGAGCTAGAGCTTCTAAATTTTAAATGTAGACTTATATGTATTTTATATAACCCCACCCCTATATCCACCTCCTCACCCTCACCTTTGTAAAAGGCGTATTTCAAGTACTAGAGACGTGTGCTTTAGAATGTACACACATTTTCACCATATGATTACGTTTTGAAAGTTTCATTAAGATTGTACGTCTAGAAATTAAATTATTCAACAAATAAATTCTTATAATGTTGTCCACACTACAGCGCAGCCCAAGCGCAGTCGCTGCTTACTGCGCAGTTAGCAGAGCGCGTTCTACTACGTGCGTGTGTATGTATGTGTGTCGAAAAGAAGTGCAGACTGATTAGAATATCAGATTAGAGGGTTCAGGGTATCTCCTAGTCGAGCAGTCTCGACTAGAGTCTTCTTACTTGTTTCACTTTGAACTTTATCGTGAGGAAAAAAATATATGTTCTGCGCACATAAGAATATGTGCTAAGCATTTTAATCTTAATCATTTGTAATTTTTTTCTTCAATATGCTCATGCAAAATATTTACACTTAATACTTTTCATAAAAGGAATTACATCTACTTTATGCCTTTTTTCGACATAACGATTTAAGAATTTTATCTTCATCTGTGTTTTAATAAAGCGGAGTACTCTCCAGCTGCCCTCTACAAATACCTCCTTTTTGTTAAGCTTTCTACCCGCTCCATTAAGCAACCCTTAGGAAAATAAAAGCATCAGTCTACGCTAAATAAAGGGTGGACCTTTCACAACTCTCTGGATTATATCTTGATAAAAGCAATCTATTGAATTTCATCTTGACTAAATAATATCTTAGCTTTCATTTCTCTACAATATCTTTCAAAAGTCTAAAGAATAAGCGATTACAAGCGCTATGAATGCATTTTATATACTTATGTCCATTTAGGCTGGTATATACAGACGTCTCTGTGTGCTGTTGCTATATGTGCGCAAAGGTAATTTATATATAGATTGGTTCAGTTCTTCGCACAGGAATTAGGGTATGTTCTAGTCGACCAGTCTTGTCTATGTGTGTTTACTTGTCTTACCTGTGGCAGTGGTAGAAACACACAAAGTCAATGTAATTAAGAAATAGAAAGATTTCCCTTTCGCTTCAGCTTTCCAATTCATGTTGTCAAGTTTGTCCAATAGCTGAACAGCTATGAAACAGTAATTATTTTTAGAATTTATATTACTTTCCTGAAATTAAAGAACGAAAAGAAAATTCCTTATTAACGATGACCGATGACCGATATTTTTTGATGAAATATAACATGTGAGAGTGCTATAGTCGGCATTTCCCGACTTTCCTGAACTTGTCCCGAGCCATACGATCATACTCCAGGAAAGTATAGAATTATTGGGATATACCTGAATTCCAAATTCATTTTTCATTGGGCTTCAGCTCTGAATCTCAGGCTATGTGCATTGCAATCGGTCATTTTCATAATACTCATAGTAAATTTTTGATGAGCAGAGTAAGAATAATTTTTGTATAATCGATTGAAGTCAACACTAACTTAATTAACATTTTAAGCTATATTTCAGCTTCTAACACTTTTAAAAATATAACCTTTAGTACCATCGGTCATATCTATTTTGATTAAAGATCAATATATATAAAACGTAAACTCAGTTGCAATTCCCAAACTCAAGGTGATCAAATTTAATCAAATCATCACGCCCCCAGCTCAGTAGGTATTCCACATATCTTTTTGATATTGGGATGTCAGTGTAATGTACATCATATACATACATCACATTTAAAGTATCGTTTCAGTATCGATAAAATCTTTTTATTCAACATTATGAAGACTGTGTCCTTAATAGCGGCAAATGATTTGTATTTATACGGACTGTACCGACGTACATGTGGTTTTCATGCACATTTGATCTAAACCAATATACCCTGTTGACCCATTTTTAATTGGTTTTGTGAAAAGCCTAAACTGAATTTGTTGTTGGTTAGAAACACAGGTTTATTGTTTACAAGCAAGAGCGCGATAAGAAACAGAAGTAACAAATCGTAATCATAAATACATAGCTTTAAGGCTCTTTTGCTCTCTTCAATGCGCTGAAGAGAGCAATATTTGAACTGAGACCGTTATAATCATTAGTTATGCATCACATGTGCAATTTGATTATGATAATAATAATTCTTATCAATAGTGTATACAATGATATACGTAGAAATCAATCACTTAACACGTTTGCAAAATATTTTAATTTATACATTTCAACTAGTTCACTTGAGTATAGGTTAGTTAAATTATGTTAATTATCAATATGTCATGCTGCCGGCAAATGAACTACTGTCAGGCTTTTGAGCTTTAAATTTGTGTATTCTATCTTCTTTGCCACATAGACAAGAATTGGGGGTTTTCACAAAAACAAGGCACGAAAAATGTGATACATACGTGGCCATGAATGTGTATGCACAAATGCAAATGTATAGCTTTGATGGAAGGCCTTTCCTTCTATAAACGCAACATTTTTTCAAACTCAGTTTTTCTGCCTTTTTGCGATAGAAAAACATACACTTTTGTGCCTATGAAGGACCGACTCCATGGACACACTCTCGATGACTGGCACAACCGAATGCAGCTTTCACAACGAATTCCCGGAGCAGATGCTGCTAGTACATTGTATGCGCATCATCTGCGCAGATGCTGTTTGCTATCGAGCTTTCGTATAACAATATTAAAGCAAAAGCCCTTAGGACAACTCCTCAAATGTGCTAATCTGATGCTGATAAGCAAATCAGCTGTTTGGTCAGTAAATAAAAATTGCATATGTATGTACATATATTCAAAATATAATTTTACAGACACTTACATATATACACCACATAATTTTATAATTTTTGTAGGTTTTACTGAAATATGTATGTATGTATGTACGTATTTTTTATAATATGTAACGACTGAGACCGATTTAAAAATTTCTTTTTTTAAATCGAAACCTACAAATTTTATTACTCAATAAACAAATAAAATATTACAACTTTTTAATATGATATGTTTCTGATCAGACTCGACTTATTCACATTTATATTCTGTTACCAAAAAAAAAAAGTATGTTTGGCTTTGTCCTATGGAAGCTATGGAAGCTAAAAAATTGAAACTTGGAACAAATCCTCGTGTATACCCTCGTATAATAAGTATCAAGATTTTCCAGATACACCCACTGATACTAGAGATTTCAAATTTGGAGTACAATGCTCAAAATCAAAAATATATGGCAGATACACGAGCGCTCAGAAGGGGCATGGCCATTTGTATCTTCTGGTTGGTTCGCAAGGTTCAAAGGATCTCCGAACAGTCTCAAAAATGGGGAATTACGCAATAATGGTTTGGTAACAGAGAGAAGGGTGCGTGACAGACTGCATAAAATATATATAGTCGAATTCCGAAGATACACTGCGTGTATCCGGTTGGCGGCCCCCCTTACACTCAATCGCAAAGCTGAATAAAAGCTAAACCATCAAAGCTTCATCTGTAAAATTTGTTTGTATTATACTACATCTATTTCACTTTAAAATAAAAAAACAATGGCTACTGTAGCAATAGGGAATAGTTTTTAATAATTTTTTTTGTAAAATGTACAAAAAACATGTAACAAAAATTTGGTCATCAGATTAGCGCCCCCTGCGCTAAATTAAATTTATTGAAGTTAATGACCAAAAACAACACCTGTATTTTAAGCTATTATTATTTTAAGTAATATTAGTAGAGCGTAGTGCCGTTTTTTGTTTGAAATTCAGTACCTTCGATTAACTCTGTCTTTGTACTATAATGCTTTTCGGACTCATATATTTTCCTGACCAACCATTCCCAGACGTTTCCAATGATATTAAGGTCGAGTGAGTATGGTGGCCACTCCATGAGATCAATTTTTTGACCCTGAATCCAGGACTTCAGGGATCGGGCGGTCTGAATTGGAGCATTATCATGCTGGAAAATCTAATGCCGGTTTTCAGACAGGTTATAGAAATGCGGAAGAGCAGTTTTAAACACGATGTTATAGTCCTATGCGTTCATGCGCGATGTCAAAAATTGAAGCTTGCAAGTGCTGCAGTAAAATATTGATACCTACACCAATGCCACCAATTATAGCCATCAGTTCCTTCCAAATTAAATTTTTCTTTTCAGAAAAGACAACATGCTGCCCTTGGATAGACCACGTCATGTTCGCCCGGCCAAAATTAATGCGTATTTCTTTTCTTAGCATATCGACTGATGTCTTTTTTTTATACCCCGAACCCATTTTCAATGGGAAATCAGGGTATAATGGTTTTGTTGAAATGTTTAAATGTCCGTAATTACAGCGCGGATATCAAGTTTATCATTAAAAATCGATAACTCATCCCGATCTTTTCTTATCGATAAAAACCTTATCGAAAACCAGTTATAAAATTATATCTACTACACCTTTATTGATAGACTCCCCAAACTTTTTATATATGTATGCTTATATGCAATTTATGCAATTTCGGTTTTTGTTAAAATTTACCCCCTCATGTTTGTAAGAAAGGTGTTTCAAATACTAGAGACTTGTGCTTTGGCAAATACATGCATATCTATGTTGTAATCATAATCTGAAAGTTTCATGAAGATCGTAAGTCCACAAAAAAAAGTTATTAAGCAATTAAGTTCTCATAGTAAGCGCACACTGCAGCCCATGCGTGTTTATGCGTGGGTGCTTGTGTGTGTATGTGTTTTTGTGGACGTACGATCTTCATGAAACTTTTAGATTATGATAACAACATGGATATGCATGTATTTGCCAAAGCACAAGTCTTGTTTTCAAAATGAGTAGACTTTGTGGCAAAACAAATGCGAAAACTATCAAAATAAAAAGTTGCACATGGGACGAATTATAATTAATATATAAAGTCCAACAAAACGCCACAATTAATGTCGTCAAAGCAACAGTAAACTATCTGCACGCTTCATACAGGCGGGAACTGGAAAAAATAAAAAGAGGCGTAAGGTCAGGGCTTTCTTTTTTTTATACCCTGAACCCATTGAAAATGGAAAATCAGGGAATAATGGTTTTGTTAAAAGTATGTAACAGGCAGAAGGAGGCGTGGCAGACCCCACAAAGTATATATATTCTTGATCAGGGTGACGTGCTGAGTTGATTTGGCCCTGTCCGTCTGTCTGTCCGTCCGTCCGTCCGTATGTATGAACGCGTCGATCTCAGAAGATATAAGAGCTAGAGACTTGAAGTTTTTTTCCTAGGTCCGTGTATATCACGCGCGTATCAAGTTTTTCTTTATATATCGATAACTACTCCCGATATTTTATTATCGATCAAAAACCTTATCGAAAGCTAGTTATTTAATTATATCTCCTACACCTTTAGAGCTAGAGCTTCCAAATTTTAAATGTAGACTTATATGTATTTTATATATTTTCGATTTTTGTTGTAATTTACCTCCCACCCCTATATCCACCCCCTCACCATCACCTTTGTAAAAGGCGTATTTCAAGTACTAGAGACGTGTGCGTTAGAATGTACACACATTTTCACCATATGATTACGTTTTAAAAGTTTCATTAAGATTGTACGTCTAGAAATTAAATTATTCAACAAATAAATTCTTATAATGTTGTCCACACTACAGCGCAGCCCAAGCGCAGTCGCTGCTTACTGCGCAGTTAGCAGAGCGCGTTCTAATACGTGCGTGTGTATGTATGTGTGTCGAAAAGAAGTGCAGACTGATTAGAATATCAGATTAGAGGGTTCAGGGTATCTCCTAGTCGAGCAGTCTCGACTAGAGTCTTCTTACTTGTTTTAAATACACATTCATTGCCATTAAGCTCGGTTTTTTTTTCTTCCGCTGGCATGTACACAGTCCAAAATTTGTTATACTCATTTACGAAAGTGAATTATTATACTCACTCACGAAAGTGAATTAGTATATTGGTTTTGTGCAATGTCCGTCTTGCTGTCCGTCTGTCCGTATGAACGCAATCTATTTCGGCGCTTTTGAAGCTAGAGACTTAAAATTTTGAGCATATACTCGTGTATATCTCCGATTTATAGTGTTAAAATTTTCCCGATCCGCCCACTAAGGGCGTGGCAGGTCGGAAAATGCATTTTCCAATATGCCAGAAATCATGTTAGTTGAAGAGCTAGAAAGCTGAAATTTATATAGTTATTATATAGTGATTTTTTAAATTCTGCTATATTTTGGACACTATTGATACCTGAAATAATTTTTACGCTTCTTTAGGGGCGTGGCTTAATGAAAAATACCCTGTAATTTTTACATTTTTTGAGGGTAAGTATTCAAACTTTGCAGTTAGGGTACCGTTATCACGTTCTAAGAACTGACCAAAAATGAGGTGTCTACGCCCAGTAGGAGTATTAGAGCGAAACTTAACTACTAAATTGTTGATGGGATGTGAATGAGTATTCCGCAGTCGGTAACGCCAACTGCAACGTTCTTACTTGTATTAAAATTATGTTCGCGAACATGTTCGTGAAAATGTTCGCATAGTTAGTAGGCAAGCTCGGCGAACATGTTCGTGTAACAAATTCGTCTGTGGATAGCCCCTTTAAGTTTGTATACCCTGAACCCATTGAAAATGGCATGCATACTCGTGTGTACAATACGCAGTACAAGTTTATCATATTTTTCGATAACTCATCCGATAACTTTATCGAGAAATAGCTGGCCCGGCAAACATTGCATTGCCCTATCCATTATTTCTAGGTAAAAAATTGTTGAATTGTTCAGGTTGGGATACACTCTGATTAATTTATTAATCGGATTTTCATTCAAGCACCTTGTGGTAAACGACATTCTTCGTTTTTTGGTCGGGTGCAAGAACAAATAATGCGGATGGTTTGCCAACACGTGAGCATGCCACGTACAATTGACCATGAGAAAAACACGCATTTTCTAGATTGAGGCCACAAATAGTCAAAGATTGACATATGTCATTGCATCATGCGCATATTCATGCATATGACGCGGGCTACCTGTGTATGTCGCTGGTAAAATAGTCAATCGACCAACATTTTCAAAATCTCCTTCTGTGATTATTGCATCGAGTAAATGAATATACTCTTCCGAACGCAATTTTGCTTGATTCAAACGGATGAAAGTCAGGCGCTCCGTTTCCGTTTTTTCCCGTACATGTCAACGCAGTATTGTTGAAACAGTCGACGAAATCGCAACAAATAATTGTCCGAATTTTCACGAATTATCAAACGATATGCGTAATAATTCATCTACTAACCTTCTTGGCAGTTTCCTTACCTGAAACAAATACAGTAAAAATTGTATTTTAGAACCCCTAATAGGTTTACGACTCTTACAGCTACTCTCTACTAAATTAAGAGTGATAACTTTTTTTGTGTACCAAAAGCAAACAGAATGAAATGTATATAAAGTTAAAATAAAAACAATGATTGATTTTACCATTCAATGGATTAATCATTTCGATATAAAAGTGATATCCATCGTCTCCTTGCCAAAACATCAGCGGGTATTGTAAAGCGTCATATGAACGGTGCGTTTCGGATATTCTTTCTAGTTGCCCAGTACTGAGTCGTGTAAGCACAATATCGCGTGCTTCCAAGCTTTCACAACAATCAGGATTGCCACTTCGATTGTTGGAGCATTAAATGTGCGTTCATGTGTTCCAGCTGGTCTTTTATCTGCTCTGATTACTACTTTATAGTCATCTCTTGGCATGCGCTCTAAAGCAATCTTGAACAGCTTGACCAATGCATGATGTTCGTGAAGCATTTGCTGCAAATCTTGGAGAATAGCTCTTTTCATAGCTGTGTTGATTTCTTGACGCCGGTCAAGTTGTTCTTCCATATTGACCATGAAGTATATTTGCAAGAATTTGTGCTGTGCATCTTCAATAGGTTGCAATGATCCAATGCGATAGCAAATCTGGCCTTGAATCTTTAAATTCAAAGCCATAGTTATAATTAGATTTACAAACCCTTTTTACAGAAATCTAACAAACTACATTATTCCAATTTTTTTTTTTTTTTTTTACGATCATAGAAAATAAAATTTTTAACGTAAATTACCTTAAATGTCGGATTATATCCGTCTCCAATAATTTCCGCCCCAAATGGAGTCATTTGGAAACAGGCATTGTATTTTTGAGTGTTCGCTAGAAAATGTCGTGATTCTAGTGTTTCGCCATAAATCAGGGAACGCAATGGCTCTGTTGGCGGAACCACTAATGGCAATGTCACTTTATCACTAAGGCAGCACAAACCGGGCGTTTCACCAGCAAATTTTATTGCGCCACAATGCTGGTAAACAACGTCCATTGAACCAATGCAAACATAACGATGCAAGCTGTAGTCAATGGTGCAATCATATCGAAACGCTGCTCGATTCAAATCAATCCTTGAACCATTTTTTATTGCCGTTTCATGGGCTGCCTCTCTTTGAGAAGCACGAATTAAGGCCCTTCTTTGCTGGGTACTAACGCGGCGCCTTTCTCGGCCGATTTCTCGTTCTTCGTCAGATAACTGACTCGCGATATTCCGTTGCCTAATTGCATCATGGGTCCGCCGGGAAAGATTTGATCTTCTAGGACGCGGCATTTTTATTAATAGTAATACTGAATATGCCCTGGCACAAAGCCACATAAAACAATCGAGAAATATAAATATAAATAATTTACACAAATTTATGTTTGAGACAAACAAATACCTGAACCTTCGAGATATTTAGCTTCTGTACGCACGCGTATTATTTTTATCAAATGTGCTTTTTTTATGAATAGTCAGGTTCGCCTGAGGCTGTGCCGTAGACTAACTGACGACATTTGTTTATTTACTTCTATACTATTGTATAATATGAGAGCAGGACCGAAAACTGTCACCGTTATCAAGCCTACTGAATATCAATGGAAATTTGAATCTTCAAATTTTTTCAGTATTTTTAAGATCCTGCTCGTTGCGAGTTACAACTCTCTTTTATATATATAGAAGATAGATAGCCGAAAAATTGAGTTTGTTTTTTCAGCCTAATTTGAACATTTTTGCACCTAGAAACTTCAGATTTACATTTCAAGTACTAGAAACTTTTGCTTTGGAATGTACTCACATTTTTCACCATATGATTACGCTCTGAAAGTTTCATTAAGATTGCCTACAAATGAAATTATTTAACAAATAAATTCTCATAATATTGCCCGCACTGTTGCGCAGCCCAACCGCAGTCGCTGCTAACTTCGCAGTCAGCAGAGCGCGTAATTATACGTGCGTGTGTATGCATATGTGCATAAAAGAAGTGCAGGATGAGTGGAATATCAGCTTAGAGGGTTCAGGGTATCTCCTAATCGGGCAGTCTCGACTAGAGCTTTCTTACTTGTTTTATTTGCATATATTTATTTTTTATTCATTTTTGATTTAATCTCAAAATTGTATGAGCAGTGAAATCAAAATATATTCATAATTAAAATATATAATCTCATTAACAACATAGTCACAGTTGATCAGTTCTGATCAAAAACATTGTTAGTTGATACAAAGCAATATTTATATGTATTCTAATTTTATAGATAATAAAATATAAAATACTACATTAGAGCTTCGTCCGTTTACTAATTACATTTTCCCTTGGACTTTCAGTAGACCTCTTTCGCGAAGGACTGTTTGACTTTTCTCTGAAATTTTAGTATGATAATTATTAAATAATATATGTAACAAGTTTCTTACCCTGGCAAATGTACATCTGTTGCCATTGAACCTAGGTCACTAGTGAGAAATCGACCGTCGCTTGCGCCTTCACCTTGCTTAACAAAATTTGTAGGTAAACTAGAACTAGTGTTTAATGTATTATGCGTTGTGTTTATGGTCTTGCTTTTATAGAATGATTCGGGCAAAATTTTTTTATTCACTGTCGCCAACGACTTAGAATTATTTGACATTAACTCCGCGCTATTCCTGTTGATTGATGTTTTGTAGTCTGTGGTAGTATCGCTAATTGCAGACAACGAAGCATTTGATAATGGTGACATATTCTGATGTAAAGTATTCTTCGATTTGTGAAGATTTGTATTTTGTTTATTATCGACAGTTAAATTAGAAGAACTCTTTTGCAAGGTCTGCCGGCGAGATTTCGTTTTCTCTGTTATTGAGTTAACTGCTGTAAGAGATATGCTGGGAGATATTTCATTCAGCTGCTTTGTAATACTACTTGTACCAGGAGGACTTGTTGTTGGTATTATCTGCATTTCAGAGTTCCTTTTTAAATATTCTTTTGAAATGGATGAACTAGCGCCACTGGGATATGTTGATGAAAAATTCATACCGCCTTTCAAAGATGACGCGGTACTTTTCGCTGCAACGGCTGTGATCGAGTCACTGCCAAGCGTTGACTTGGTATTATCAACTAAACTTGTGGCAAGCGTTTGAATTTTTTTTGAATTCGCTGAAGTCTTTGAGAGTGAGCTACTGACTGGCGATGTAAGATCGACTGAGCTGACAATATTATGATCAACCGGTTGCTTTGATTTAGTTGTTTTTTCTTTTATACTCATACTATCGATTTCATCCAGAGTTTTGTCTGGATAAAGCAAACTGGGAAAATTATGAAAACCAGCCTTTAAATTTGAATGTAGGTTTTCAGGTGGAAGGGATGAAGAGTAGCCCTGGGGAACATAGTTTAATAGACCTGATAGCGGGTTTTCAAGTAATTGCTTATAAGGACCTAAGCTTGCAAGAACATTATTAGAGTTGGAATTTACTGATGAGTTCTCCAGTGACGTTGTTTCTGGAGGAATCGGATGGTGAAATTGTGAATGATTCATGGAGCTACTCCGACCTTTTTGTGTATCAAATAAATTTGAGTCTCTACCCTGTGGTTTAGAACTAGTAAGATTTTGCATATGTGACAAAATTGAGGGATTCGATGGCAAACGATTAAGACCTGGCGTACTAAGCACGTTAAAAGGGGATGGAGCAAAATTATTTTCAATGCATGGGTTCATATCCGGGTAACGCAGAGATGTATACTTTTGATACAAATTTAAAGTATCTATATAGTTTTGATTTAATCCATAACTGTACGGTGGCATAAGTGACGCAGATTGCAGACTATAACTTAATAGAGTTTGCATCTGAAAAGAAAAAAAATTTTGATTATACTTGTATTCTGTATCCGTTCAATTAAAAAATATATTAAACTATTTATTTATATATTGTGCGCAAGCAAACTACATTCATAACTAGTATTCGCTCGAGGTATTTTTGTTTACTGTTTGAATAAATTACTTATGTTGTTGTTGGCAATGGAGCCATCATCGTTAAGAGAATAAAATTCTCTTTAAGACAAACAAAAATTGGTTTGCGTTATCTTTAGTAGTATTGGCAATATAATGTATTGAGCATTGCGCACTGAAAAAACAAAAATTCTGTTCGAATTATTCGTGGTTTGGGCTCGTATATTTCCATGAAATGTACAGATTGCATATAACTTTCATATTGAAATTCTAATACAATTTCTTTTCAAATATAAAATGGAATAGAAGGCCACGTTATCAAGATTGGTATACATATGGTGCGCTTTCTTTAAAACAATTAAGGAAGAATATTACTTACATCAAGGCTCGGAACAGAGCCCAAATATGACGCCAGTTTTGCGGGGTGAATAGAATTTTGAGTCCTACAATAATTTTACATATATTATCTGTGAATAATAATAGTCTGACCTTACTTACTTATCGGCATTAAATCCTTCCTGTTGAGCTATTAGGAAAAAATTGTTTTATATTCAGGCTAATAGAAAAGAGCCATTAATTTGCTTGTCACATACCCAAGTTCATTTGTAATTCTTTTTCATATGTATCCCAAGCATCAGCTTTTTCTTGCTCACTTAGTTCTTGTTCCACTTTATTCTCTAAAAGACTGTCGTGTTCATGATATTTATAAACCAACTCCGATTGCCGTAAAAGATGTGCTAGTATGGTATCTTTTGGTAATACAGGCATTGTCCGTTCACATTGCTTGGGGACAGTTAACCTTAATATTAGAATACGATTACGAATTTAAATAGTTCATATAACACTTAATTTCCAAAAGAATCATTTACGTGTAAAGTTCAGCCAATTCCGCCATGTTGTAATGTCTATCTATTTGCTGCTCATCAACAACTCGAAAGCTCATTGCTTGCTTTGTGACTGATCGTGAGTAGACTTTTTCTTCCATCGTTCCCTGTGTAAAATTATTATCTTACATGAATTTTAATTTAAAATAGCTTCAACATACCATTGCTATTAGACGGTATATATAACAGTTTTTTTTCTGGCCCAGTCGAAATATGCGAAAAATATTTTGCTGATCATTAGAAGGATTCCATGAAGTGTCCAATATTATAACTCTATTTGCACCAGTTAGATTTATTCCCTGGCCTCCTGCTTTGGCAGATATCAGGAAAACTCGAGCTCGTCTGTTGGCTTCACTGTTAAAACGTTTTATCATTTCGTGTCGAATGTTTTTCGGCGTTTTTCCATCTAGCCTATAATAATCTTGGCCATTAATCCAAGTATTTGAAACTTTATAGCTACTTGGAATGTCTATAAAAAAAATATATATAAACAATTTGAGATTTACAAAATTAATGTTGATAATTGATGCTAATAGGTTCAAAAAAGTGTTTTCCGCTATAAAGTCTGCAAGAATAGTTAACGCTTATTAAACCTACATATATTTGTATATAAATATATAGTTATTTTATTAAACTTACGAATGTGTTGTAATATTTCAGTATCCGATTCCGTTATCTTTTTAAAAAAATATTCAACCACGTTAAGTACTGCAACAAACGCCGAGAATATTAGGCTGAAAATATAAATGGGCGATTAAGACAATAAAACTGCTCGACGACGAGATCCCCTCCACACTTCAAGGAACAGATAGTTAAATAATTCTTCGCTTATTTTCTGAAACAGCACATGCACGCACACACGCACCTATAAACACGAATGGGTCGCAGTGTGGGCTTAATTACCTAAAAACTTTCCTTGATAAAAATCAGACGTGATAAATATGCGTGAATCCGAAAAAGTACTTGAAGTACGCTTTTTTCAAAATTTGAGGAAAGGGGTGGATATGGTCATAGAGGAAGGATTATATAAAAAATCAGAATTCTACAAAATTCATGTGAACCTAGACTTAAAATTTGGAGACTCTAGCCTTAAAGATATAAGATTTATAATTTTATGAGCAATTTTTGATAAGGATTTTAGTCAATAACAACAAATGGGAATAGTAATCGATTTTTGGAAACAAAATCGATATGAGCGTAATATACATGGACCTATCAAGTCTCTAGCTATCTTCTGATATCGACACTTTCATAAACGAAGAGACGCCCTCCGCATTGATAAAAAATATATATACTTTGCGAGGTCTGCTATGCCTCCTTCTGCCTGTTACATACATTTCACTAAACCATTTTCCCTGATTTCCCATTTTCAATGAGATCAGGGTATAACAAGTAAGAAGGCTCTAGTCGAGACTGCTCGACTAGGAGATACCCTGAACCCTCCAAATATTCTGATATTCTAATCATTCTGCACTTCTTCTATGCACACATACATACACATGCATCCAGACGCACGTATAACAACGCGCTCTGCTGACAGCGCAGTAAGCAGCGACTGCGCTTGGGCTGCGCTGCAATGTGGGCAATATTATACGAATTTATTTGTTGAATAATTTAATTTCTAGACGTACAATCTTAATGAAATATGAATATGAAATATGAAATGAATATATATTATAATGTTCAAATGTATGTACATTCCAAGCACAAGTCCCTAGTATTTGAAATGTGTTTTTTACAAATTGGGGGCGAAGGGGCGTGGTGTCCAAAATCTGTAAATTACAAAATCTTTGTATCCATTAACTTTATATACAACGCAAATTTGAAGTCTCCAGATCTAATAGTATTCTAATGAGGCTGAAAAAACAAAATCAATTTTTCGATTATTCTCGATAAAAGTTATCGGATGATTTATCGAAAAAATAAAGCAAACTCGTACTGCGTACACACGAGTATGCATGCCAAATTTCAGCTCTCTAGCTTTTGTAACTTCTGAGATCGACGCACTCATACGGACGGACGGACGGACGGACAGACGGACAGGGCTATATCAACTCAGCTCGTCGCGCTGATCAAGAATATATATACTTTGTGGGGTCTGCCACGCCTCCTTCTGCCCGTTACATACTTTTTCACAAAACCATTATACCCTGATTTCCCATTTTCAATGGGTTCAGGGTATAAAAAGACAAAGCCAGTCATTTAAACATTATCAAATAATTCATTAAAAATGGCGCTTGAATTGTGTATTCCAACTGTTTCAGCCCATAACGACAATCTTTCCATATTTTCAGTAACTTTGAAAGTTAGAGATTTTAAGGTTCCCATATAGTTCGCGGAGATATAAATATTTGTCTGATATTTGTCACTTATTAATATATATTTTGTAATCTAGTCTTTACATTTTTTCTTTTCAAATTTTGTTTATACAATTTTGATTTGATTTTTATTTTTTTTTTTTATTTTTAATGTTTTAATAAGCCAAAATCTGACAAAGTTTATACTTATTGTTGAAATCTCTTTTGCAAACGCATCGTTCCAAATCCATCAAGCAACAAAATTCTAGTCATTGTGATAGAATATTAGATTCCCTTAAACCAATATTTATTCTATCGGTGGTGGTTACACGTTCATACATACGGAAGGACAGACAAACAGATGGATGGATCGATAACTAACCTTACTTATTGCTTACTAGTTTATTATTATTTAACAACGTACCATTTCTCTCCTTTTTCTTCGCACATACGAAGAATTGAAAACATTGTTCGAAGTTTATTGCTTGGCATAATGGTTTCCAGATCCTTTTTTGAGAGATATTTTCGCCACCAATCATTAGTCACGGAAATCACACCAGTTTGACTATCATAAATATCATCTGGCTGATCGTCGTCGGAATGCGGACATCCATGCTTTTTGTTATCTTTTTTATTTTTCTGCTATAAACGAATTATAATCTCCATTCGATATTGTGAACTTCGGTATATTACTTACAGCGTTAGCATTCTTCCACGCATCTTCGAGGACCTTGGGATGGGTCCAAATCTTAAAAATATAACAAATTATTTAGGTAATATTCATTTAAAAAAATAAAGCCAGTTACCTTCCTTAAAACAGTGTAATCTGTGATGAGACTTTTTCCTCTACTATCTCCACGGCTGGCTATAGCTTCCAAAATAAATTCATATAGAGTGTTCTGTAATATAAAGATGTTTAGCAGGAAACTATACAGAATCAGACATTAAATAATATATATAGCTATTATTAAAATAATAATATTCTTTTCATTTTTTAAGATGCTTATATTTTACATACTTGAACCGCAGTCATTGGAATAAAAAGCACATATTCAAATTTTTGTGGTAAAAATGTCTTTAGCAGTTCAGCTTCCTTTCTCTATTATAAAAAAGAACAAATGTGAGGTTGTAAAAACAAATACGAGATTGTAAAAACATCAAAAACTTGAGTACCTGTACAAATTTGGATAGTTTTTTGTGTAAGACATACGATCTTTGCTTCATAACTGTAATATCCTTTTTACTTGAATCCTTATGTTGTCCATTCTTTATTGGATTAGCATATAAATTAGCAAATTCCTTTTCTGTACCGAGGTATAATGGCTTTATAAAGTTAACCATACTGTAATCTAAAATATAAAACAAGCATGATTTAATAAATTTATTATATTAACTGTTGTCAAACGCTATACAAACATTCTTTTAAATTATTTTGAATTGGAGTTCCGGTTAAAATAATTCGTTTTGGGGTTATAATTTTTGCAACAGCTAGACTTATAGCGGACTTGCTGTTTTTTATTATATGACCTTCATCACAAACGACAAGATCCGCACCTAAAATTATCTGTATTAATTTCTTTCTCAGTGCGGTATTTCAATTTAAATTACCAGGTTGTAGTAAATATTTGTTTACTTTTTCTCGAATACTCTCCAATTTTGTAGAACTCAAATTTCCTCGGTTTTTATATTTGTGATAAAACACCAGAGTCCGAAAAGCCTCATATCCCACCAAAAGGCAACCAGCACGTTTGGCCGATGATAAGGACCACTCCTCTAATACACGTAATTTATCTGAAATGTCCCTTAAGTAAAAAAGACAATGACAAATGATTTTTTATATGTACATATGTATGTCTGTATGTATATTTTAAAATATGGCTATGCACATGTATTGCGCTAAAATACTATAATATTTCCCCCATTGCAAAAGTGGGCTATTTATGTATTATTATATAGGAATATCGATTATGGAATTTAAATTGAATGTGTTTATTAAGGATATATTAAACTGTTTGCTTCTTAAGATTCCAGCACAATATTTTTCTGTAATACTACATATGTGCTACATCGTTAATTAGAAAAAACTTAGATTTAAAGGTAATAAATAAATATTTTGAAAGGATTAAAAAAATTAATATCATTTGCGCGCTCGGGGTTCGAACCCCTGACTTCTCGATCGAGCGCCACGCCTCTACTCACTACGCTATCTCACTTTTGGAAGCTGTGTTGCCAAAACTGAAATACATTCACTGCTCCAGTGCCATCTAGCAAAACTAAACCAAACTAACTGCTGATGTGATTCTGAGAATCTGCTAGAATAACCAAACTATTAAAAACGCACATTTAGTATGGTTTCAATTTCTGGTTTTTTTTTTCTGTTTTTTTTAGATGTTAGTTTTATTCTCTTTAAAAAAAAAAAAGCTACGAATATGTTGCTCGCGCCCACACGCTTCTAAAGACTCGTAGCCATATGACTTGATAATCTTGTTGAAGGGTTCAGCAGCCTTGGCAATGTTTTTGCGCGCCTTCGCTGTCAACTTCTTCATCTCTCTGTTGTGCTTGAGGGTGATGTGGAGCTTAGATTTGCGCTTGCGCTCCAAACTCTTGATCACATCCTGGTAATGCCAACCCACCTCGTGCGACAGACGTCCAACCTAGCAGTATTTACGGTCGGAACGCAGGGTCAGCACGCACAGAGCAATGGGCGCAACAACACGGCGACGCTTGTCGTAGGGCGATGGAATACCAACGAAGACACGCAGACGAGCGAGAGCAGCCTGGCCACGCTTAGTCTTGTGTGGGATCATGCCTCGTACAGCCTTGTAGAAAATTCTAGATGGAGCACGGAAGTGGAAGGGACCACGCGCTGGGTTAACATTGCAGCGTTTGCGAAAAATAGGCGAAAAACTTAATTTTGTTTCTGTAGAAGTGACCAGAAAGGTTCAGCTCCTCGAAACACACAACAGCCACCTGCCACCTTGCAACAGGTACTTGGCTACCACGGAGGCCAGGCGGCCAAGCAAATGGCCGCGTCCATCAATAACAACGGTCCTATTCGTTAAACCAGTCATGTTTAAGAACCGCACGGAAAGTTCAATTTCGGTGTGTTTAAAAATATAAATTAAATGGAAAACCCATTTAATTAAATATATAAATATTTTAAACAATTAAAAACAAGTAAGAACGTTGCAGTCGGGCGTTACCGACTGCGGAATACTCATTCACATCCCATCAACAATTTAGTAGTTAAGTTTCGCTCTTTCGATTTGCCACGCCCCAACTGGGCGTAGACACCTCATTTTTGGTCAGTTTTTAGGACGAGATAACGGTACCCTAACTGCAAAGTTTGAATGCTTACTCTCAAAAAAAGTGAAAATTACAGGGTATTCTTCGGGGAATCGATCCAAATTTGAAGCTTCTAGCTATTATACTTTAGGAGATATAAACTTTTGCGGTTTGCCACGCCCCCTGTGGGCGAACATATATCCGACAAAGCTTTTTGGTCTTGGGTGATCAGCTAAATTTGAGATCTCTGGCATAAATAGTGTCCAAAATATAGCAGAATTCGATAAATCACTATATATTCAGGTCCGATTTGCCACGCTCCTAATGGGCGTAGACTTATAATTTTGTTTTTAGACTTTATAGAATCATAACATTAGCTGACATGCAAAATTTCAGCATTCTAGATTTACAACTTTAGGAGATACAGTTTTATCCGATTTGCTACGCCCCCAATGTGCGGAGATATATCCGCCATAGCTCGTGGTCTAGGGTGATCGACGCGGACCTACATACCAAATTTCAGCTTTCTAGCTCTTTAACTAACATGATTTCTGGTATATCGGAAAATGCATTTTCCGATTTGCCACGCCCCTAGTGTGCGGATAGGGAAAATTTTAACACTTTATAAATCGGAGATATACACGAGTATATGTTCCAAATTTCAAGTCTCTAGCTTCAATAGCGCCGAAATAGATTGCGTTCATACGGACAGACGGACGGACAGCAAGACGGACATTGCACAAAACCAATATACTGATTCAATTTCGTGAATGAGTATAATGATTCACCTTCGTGAATGAGTATAAAAATTCACATCAGTTGCGCGCTCGGGGTTTGAACCCCCGACTTCTCGATCGAACGCCACGCCGCTACTCACTACGCCACCTCACTTTTGGAAGCTGCGTTGGCAAAACTCAAATAGATTCACTGCTGCAGCGCCATCTAGCAAAACTAAACCAAACTAACAGCTGATGAGATTCTAAGAATGTTCTAGATGAAGTTTGAATGTATACGAATCTGTTGTAGCTGCTGCACGTGCGTTTGTTAATTGGCCAAATAATTTATTATTTTTTATTAATTTTTAACTAAACGGAATTTAATGAAACTTTCAGCATATGATCTACATATTATATTGAATATTTGCAAATTTAAAAAAATGAAAAATCATTCACAATTAGCTATACTGGCATCTGACTTGAACTTGAATGTTTTTATTCGATAAAAACATAACGGGATGATTTATAGAATTTTAAAAGCAAACTCGACATCCGCGCTGTATATACGGTCATTTCATATCTTCGGAAATCGACGCGTTCAAACATACGGACTGACGGACAGACGGTCAGGGCCAAATCAACTCAGCTCGTCGCCCTGATCAAGAATATATATACTTTGTGGGGTCTGCCACGCCTCCTTCTGCCTGTTACATACATTTCAACAAAACCATTATACCCTGATTTCCCATTGAAAATGGGTTCAGGGTATAAAAAAAAGGTAAAAACAATTATACCCTGATTTCCCATTGAAAATGGGTTCAGGGTATAAAAAGGTAACATTTATTCTATACTACAGACAAGCAACACTTATTAATTTTTAAAATTAAAACTTACGATGAATCCGGAAAAACGAAAACTTTTATATGAGTACTACTTTTCAGTGGCCCCAACCAGCGTTGCAACTCATCAGCCCAATTCATAACCGTGCTCTTTGGACAGAGAACTAGGACTTTTGTTGTATTTAGTTCTTTGTATGAAATAACGGTGTGTAGTAAAGCTATTAACTAAAAGTATTTAGAATATGTTCATTTGTTTCTAATATAAGGTTTTTTAAATAACGCTTCACCTGCAATGTTTTCCCCAAGCCCATGCAATGAGCCAATATGCATCCCGAGCCAGAGTTCTTTTTAGAGTGATCAATTCCTCCATAGCATGAATCATACATGAACTTAACTCCATCAATTTGGTGAGGCTTTAATTGTTTCACGATGTCATCATCGACCTTTATAAAGGTTTTTGTGTTTTCCATGTAATCCAGTATTAAATCACCGTTTTTTGAATTTCCTAATTTATTTTTTATAGCCTTAGATAACATCACATGTTTTTTTTCCAGTCTTCGTATTCTTTCACTTTCTGATTTTTGAGCAGCTCTTGTTTCATTAGCCAACTGATCCATACGAAGCATTGGCTTAATAAACCTCGTCTTTTCTTCAACTGGTTCTGGCTCCGCATCAGAATAATCACTCTCTGAACTCAGCACGATTTCCTCATTTTGATTACGTTTTTCCGCTTCAGATAATAGTTTCTCCAATGATTTTTTGGGCTTGTTTTTGTGACAAAAGTTATCATTCCATAGTTCATCGCAAATTTCAGAGCTATCAGTCTCTTTCTTCTCAGATTCCACGTTACTTTCTTTAATTTCGTTAATTTTTTCATCCCTATTCATATTATCTGGTTCACTTTCAAAAACTTGTAGAAATTTGTCTACTACATCTGTATTATATTCATCTTCCGTAGACGATTCTTTGGAGAGATTGTATTCGCTTTGATCCGAAAGACCAGAATCATCACTGTTTGACTCATTTAATAATTGTTGTTTAACCTGTTCGTTAAATCGTAAAAGGTATTGGTTCTCCGTTATAATCTCATCATCACTCTACAAAAAAAAAAAAAAAAAAAAAACTGGCTTGGTATATGGGATATAATGATAAATTTTGATTCTAAAAATAACATCTTGTACATGCTATTTTTAAACTACATACAAACTCACTTCTTTGAAACTCTGTTCAGTATCATACATCTCCATATCATCATCCATTTCGGTAGGCGGAGTTGCATTTTTAGTACCTACAAGTTTTTGATTGATTTTATCATTGGATTTGGCTCCCCTGTTTTGCACATGTCGCTTTTTAAGTCCATTTAAATTGGTAAGCCTATTCATTGAAAACATTGTTATTGAGCATTATATTTAGAAAAGCATTAAACATGACGAGACCATCTGAATAGGAGATACCTTAATTATATCTAAATATTGCTGCTCTATCTTTTAAATGAGTCTACCAATTAGGGTATTGATTTTATTTGTTTTACCAAAATATGTTAACACAAAAGTTATGTTATCTCATAAAACTTAATGTCGGTGGAAACGGAAAAATTAATTAAAGGAAAAATATTAAGGAAGTTATACAACTTATTTTTAGTGAAAAGTTAAACATTATTAAAAGCTTATTTATAACTACATACCTTTCTATTTCTTTATCCGTACCATTTTCGGATGAACATGAATTTGTGTTGTCATTATCAAAATCACAAGATTGCCAAAAACTACTTTTGTTAAAATCTAAATTAATATATTTTCTAAGATCAATACCATCGCTGTATTCAAAAGTCTTAGCCAAAAAGTTACGATCTTTTGCACTTTCGTTTTCCTTAAAATCATGCATACTATCACACTCACTCTCTGTGGTCGATGTAGCGGATGTATCTAACAGATACTTTTTTGCGTTATAATTAATTCGAAGTCTTTTCTTTAACAAATCTTTCGAAATCGTTTGAGTTGATTGATCAGTTGTTTTTATAATATTGGCAACTATCTTGAGTTTTTTAATTTTTTCAAATATATAATCTTTAAATTCCTCTTCCGCTTTGGATGAAAATGATTTGCATTCATTATAGAAATCCTTTACGAAATCAATTGTATTCTTAAAAACGTTATTTGCCACACTTTCATTTTCAGTAATGTGTTCATAAAGGCTTTCAAAATATTCATCATTACCCTCAACTTCCAAAGGCTCCGAACAGTTTTCTGAAAGAGTCGCATTGTTACTCCGAGTGAAGCTATCAATAGAAGATTTTTCAACAGCTTTTTTATCTGCGTTTTTCAATTGAAACTGTTTGATTTTATCGATTGTATTGTCTATAAAGGTTGTGACATTTTCTGGGACTGTTTCAACAGTTGATCTATTGGTTATCATGTAACTCAGGAGTACGTCTTTAACACTATCCAAACTAGGTTGTGCTAGGAGCACTTCTTGAGATGTATAGTTATGATCATTTAAGGCATCCGAAAATTCCAAATCAATATATGGATATGATTCAGGATCTTTTTGAAGTGCACACATTTCACCAACGTTATTATTGAGACTTCTACAACATTCCCCGCTGGTGTCCAAAACTGTCTCGAATTCTACTTGACAAATATGTTCCATTGGAAGATCCATGAAAGAAGTCTCCGTTATTTGTTCCTCCTCAAAAGTAATTTCGCTTTTAATATATTTGTCTATGGACATTGAATTGCCAACCGTCAAATCGGATTGCAATAAATTTAAATCCGGTTTAATATCCATTTTAAACCTAAAATAATGTAAAAGTTTGTAATTTCATCTATTCGTAAGTACACGATTTGCTGTAAAAGGGAAAGTAAATAAATTGCTATAAATTTACTATACCATAGATCCTATAGATATAAAAGTAGATAAACAATTCTACAATTACAATTCTTTTTAAAAACTATGCTGTTTCCAATTTGTAGGTAAACAAATGCAGAGTTTATTGATATGCTGTCTACTTTTAATAATAGGGATGCCAGATATATTTATATCGATATGTTAGTATTTTTATAGATACTTGATATTGATTACAGAGGCATATCGATCTAAAAAAAATTATAGCGATTAGCACGTATAAAATCTAGGAAAGATATTAATCCATTTTAAGTTATTGCACTGACCAGTGGTCTGGTCAGTGGTTATTGTCTATTTAAATTAAAAATAAATAACAGCAAGCTAATAAATCTGATCTGATTAAACATTATTACAATACAATACCGATTCAATATCCAGACGTTCAATAAAATCATTAAACAATAACTAAAAAATTTGTTTTATTTTATTTAAAATAAATATTTAATATAAAAAGAACATCAGCAATACCCCAAATTAATGGCAAGATAAATTAAATATCGATTATTAAATATAATTTCAACATCGCTTGTATATCGATATGACAAAATAAATCAGTAGCCGTATTTCATTATAACTTCTGTTCTTAGTAAAGCCTAAAGTTGATTTTATTATTGTTTTTATTAGAAATGAAGGCAAAACAACACCAAAACTATGAAGAAAAATATGAAAGGAAATTCAGTTCCTTAAGATTTCCGCCAAAACCAATACCAAAACATGTTCTTTCTCGTACAATTAAAATTGTTAGCGATTCAAATGATAAATTTTGGTTAAACAAAAATTCATCTTGTGCGCCGCCAGTTAATTATGAGCTTCACAATCATTCCGATGCGTACAAAAAGTTAAATTTAGCTCGCAAATGTATATTAGGACGTGACTGGCATAACCTGGCAAAACTATTAACAACCAACTTGGTCGGTGATAGTTTGATACAAAAGAGTTCATATCCCGTGTTTTCCCAAGTAAGTAAATATACGTTCAAGATAAATTACAAAAATAATAAGCTCCAACATCTTAAAGTGAATAACATATTTTTTATCATTTGTCCAAGCATTACAACGATAATGTATTGTAGTACAAGAGACTAAACAAATTCTGAGCCATATTTTTAGACCGAAACAGGCCTATGATATGTTTAGATGCTGAGGACTATCAGTAATTGACAGTAGACCAAACTCTTAATGTGGGACACAACCAGTGTTTGAAAAGCTGACAGTCACAGCAGCAACAGTCGTAAAATTTTGTCTGTGCTGTGCTTCTGCAGCCAACAGTTTTCGCAGTTCCGTTATTGCTTGAACTGTTGCTGCGAGCATTTTCGACAGTCGCAGTCGCAGCAAAAGCAAAAACATTTTTTGATCAGCAGCGCAGCGCTTCGGGAATCGACAGCTTCGGCAGTTTTGAGAATGCTAGAACTGTTGCTGCGAGCAACGACAGTCGCAGTCGCAGCAAAAGCAAAAAAACAATTATTGATCAGCAGCGCAGCGCTTCGAACTGCGTTCACTGGCGACAGTCGCAGTCGCAGCTAGTGAAAAACTGTCGACTGCCGAACAGCACAGCACAGCACAGACAGCTTCCACAGTTTTTGCTTTGCTTGAGCAATATACTACCAAATTAACAAAAAATAGAAAACTGATTCACTCAAACAAAAAGGGCAGATCGGGAAGATCAATAAAAAAAAACCGGTATAAAGCCTCACCGTATTGACAAATCTTAAAGAAAATGTGCAGATTGCCCTAAAAGTCATGTCGATTAAACTCAAAATACCTTAATATCACTATAAAATAAACTAAAAAGATAACGATTTGCTAAAAACCTTCATAGGCAAGACGCAATTATTATGGGGAAAAGTATTATGGATGGACGATAGTTCCTTTGAGTATCCTATATTAAAAAAAAAGCGATTTGTAGCAGGTTACCAAAGAATATTCGCAAAAAAAGAGGCCTATGTACGAACGGGTGTCACATGGTGAAGAATCGGTAATGCTCTGGGGGTTCGCACGTGTCAATAGCTTCTCCAACTTGATATTAATTAATGGAACAATGAAGAAGGACAATTATTTACGTGTCCTGAATGACCACTCATCGAATTCCGGTTTCCGGATCATTGAAAAATCATGTATACTGCAGCAGGACAATGCTCCATGCCATATTATAACTGAATTTTCGGGGAATATTGAACTCAATACATTAGATTGGCCGCCACAGAGCCCTGATCTTAATATTATAGAGAATGTGTGGGCTTATGCAAAAGTAAACCGTAGTTTAGACTTATCAGCCCAAGCAAACGGATTGCTAAGGTTTGAGGGCTTTAGCAGGATGTTTCTATAGAAATATTACAAAATTTGGTTAGATTGATCACTAGACGCTTGCAGATGTTAAAGGACGGTTGAAGTCTTATTATTTTTTTTACTAACACCATTGTTAAGTGTTTGTCTCACTTTATTTAATAAATATTAATGTCTAAATACTTTTGTCCAGCCAAAGAATGACAATCTGCCATGCACATAATTATAGAAAAAGAATGAGTCATGTTATCAATGCAATATTTTGGTCACTTATAGTTTTTATATTTGCTCTCTCTGAAAAGTATAATGGGTACCGTTACCCTATCTCAGCACGCAGAAATAAGCGGTTTAAGTTTTTGCAATGTGTTGTCAAAATACTTTTGTCCTCTATTGTACGTATAATAATACCATATTTATTGAGAATGGATTATTTAAAAAAAAAAAAAACACAGTAAGCTTTGATTACAGGGTACCTAAAGTGGTTTTCGCGTACAATCCATTTAAGATACATATGTTATCAGGCGATAGCCATTTCGATTGGGTACTCCAGATACGGTATGTATCTGAAAATAGGAAGTCAGGGTATAATGGTTTTGTGAAAAGTATTTAACAGGCAGAAGGAAGCATCGCAGTCCCCATAGAGTATACATATTCTTGATCAGGGCTGCGAGCTGAGTCGATTTAGCCCTGTCCCTCCGTCCATCTGTACGTATGAACGCACCGATCTTCAAATATATTGGAGCTAGAGACTCGTGTCTACCATACCACTAACCAGAGAACACATAGACCGGATACGTAGTATAAAGCGTTTTACACAATTTTTTTCGAGCGTAATCTCCCAGACCACTTCGTATTTGCTCGGCTCTTCACTTTTAGGCTTGGGAAAATATACGAAAGCACAAACATTTCGCTTCATGCGCTCGACCGAGATAGTCAAATGTTGAACAAAAGATGCCTCTATGCTCAATGTTTCCCTTGCTCTCTCTCTCTCTCTCTCTCTCTCTCTCTCTCTCTCTCTCTCTCTCTCTCTCTCTCGATGCTCTATACTATATATATGTATGTATGCATGTGAGCACAAGCAGCAGCTCACGAAAATTGAAATTTCTTCGCGTTAGACTCCCGTTTCTTCCCTTCTGTGTGAAGAGTATATCGAAACCGTTTGCCAAGCTCGTACAAAATATTTGCGCTTTCGTTATTATTTGTGGGAAGGGTATGAAAGCGTTGGTGCGCATAATTAAAATATTTTCGCGATGAGCATGCACACACATACATTTCCTTGCTACATGTACTATGAGCATTTGTATGTATTTTAAAGCCCAGCATTTACATTTGGTCGATCTTGTGAAGTGCTCACATACATACAGTCGGCAAAAAAAAGTTTAGGTACCCAACGATTTTTCAACTTAACTGTATTTAAAAGTAGTTAAATGAAACGAAATAAACAAAAGTGTTGATGCGATCTTTTAAATTATATATTTGGCCATATAAAAACCTTATCACTAACTTATTTTCAGTTGAATTAGACAAAATAATATGTAAAAAAAAAAAAAAAACAAGAGAAACATGTCAAAAAAGTTTAGGTTCCCCTAAAAAAAACTATCTAAAATATGTATTAATATTTAGTAGGACCGCCTTTGGCAGCAATTACTACAAGCAGTCGACGGTTTGGTGTGATTTTCGGTGAATTTAAGCCACTCGTAGCTCAAAACTGACTTTAGGGAATCTTTTAAGGATATTTTATATTTCCGAATCCTTTTATCTAGTAAATTACAAATGCGCTAAATTGGATTGAGGTCAGGAGATTGTGGCGGGGTATGTAACTGCTTTGAGTTATATAAAAGCCCCTCCCTCACAAGATAAGAGGTGTGTTTCGGGTCATTATCTTGTTGAAAATATTAATGGCCGTCACCTAACTGGAGCTGAGTCGCGCTCTCCTTGAGATTATCTTTTAATACTCCCAAATAGTAATGTTTATCCATTTTGGTATCTATAAATAACAGTTTCCCAACTTCAGATGTGGGCATACACCCCCAGACCATCTCGTTTTCGCCTCCATGCTTCACAGTTGCAGTTAAATTTTTTAGCTGTAGAGCTGTATTGCGTTTTCTCCATACTTTTTGAGCCCCATCTAATCCAAAAATGTTAAATTTGGATTCGTCACTCCAAAGTATTGAATCCCAAAATGAGTCTGGCTTGTTTAGGTGCTTCTGATCAAATTCTAGGCGTTTTTATTGGCATCGGAAATCAAAGGTTTCTTGCGAAGAAGTTCGGGCATTGTACCCCTCCTTGTGGAGCACATTTTGCACAGTTTGGGGATGCACGCTAACTCCTGAGGCTAGAAATATATCCTCCTGTATTTTTGGCGCAGATGTTTTTGAATCCGTGTTTATTGTGGCCAGGATTTGGCGTTTATCTCTGACACTTCATTTTTCAGGACGGTCTGATCTTGGTTGAACTTCAAGTGTTGCCGTTTTTCCGTAGGATATTATTATATTTTGCACACTGCAAGGGGATTGCCCAATCGTTCGGCCAATTTCGCGTACTCCTTTCCCTTCTAAGTAGAAATTTATTATTATTTGACGCGTTTCTAGTGGGATTTGCTTTCCTCGACCCATATTGACCAACTACTCTCGCAAAAATTACAAAAATGAAATTGCAATTCATAATAACTCAAGTATGTTACTCGAAGAAAAAAAAATAAAATTTACCGTGTGAAATGTTAAAATTTACCTAACTGTCAGACGAAGTGTACCTAAACTTTTTTGGACTGCATTTAGGTAGTTTAACCCTTTTTTGGTGCATAAAAAGGTTACACATGAAGCACTTAATTCATTAATTTTCATATAAGTTAAAGGGTATTTTTAACAATGAATGTTGATTTAAGGAGTGTACCTAAACTTTTTTTGCCGGCGATCTATTGATCTGAATAGGTACATTTTATTTTCTAAACATAGGCTACAATTCCTATTTATAAATGGATATAAGGTACGGATTAGTGTATTTGATTTTTTAATGAAATGTTGGACGTGGTCAGCAAATCTTACTTTATACCCTTACTTTATACCCTGAACCCATCGAAATTGGGAAATCAGGGTATATGGGTTTCCTTAAAAATATGTAACAGGCGGCTTGGTGCACCTTACAAACTATATATATTGTTGATCAGGGCGATGAGCTGATTCGATTTAGCCCTGTCCTTATCTCAGAAGATATAAGAGATAAGTCCGTGTATATTACGCGCATATCTAGTTTTTCTCCAAAAATTGATCATCTCCCCGTTATTCTGTTATCGATTAAAACTATCGAAAATCAGTAATAAAATTTTTTTTTTATAATTCACCCACTAATGGCGTACTTCAATTACTATATTTTAGCTTTTTCCACTGCACTCATATTAATGTTATAATCACGATCTTAAGACAAGAAAACTTATTAAGCAATAAAGTTTCCGTAGTAAGCCTACAATGCAGCCAATGCGTGATTATGCGTGCGTATGCTGTGTGTGTACATGTGCTGTTTCTTGCGTAAGCAGAAAAGGAGCGAATAATTATTAAAATATCAGTTGCTCGAAGGGTTTAGGGGATCTCGTAGTTGAGCAGTCTAGACTAGAGCTTTCTTGTTTTTATTTTTTATTTTTTTTATTTTATACTCTGAACGAGCTCAGTCGATTTAGCCCTATCCCTGCCTGTCCGTATGTATGAACGCGATTTCAGAAGATACAAGAGCTAGAGTCTTCAATTTTTTTTAATGTCCAGCGCGGATATTGACTTTATCTCAAAAAATCGATAACTCTTCCCGTTATTTTTTATCGATTGAAAACATTATCGAAAAAAAGGTATTTAATTATATCTTCTACATCTTTAAAGCTAGAGTCTCCAAATTTTAAATATATATTTAGATTTATTTTACACAAATTAGATTTTTATTTAAATTCAGACACACCTCTATATCCACCCTCTCACCCCTAAGATTGTAAAAGACGTATTTTAAAGACTGCAGACTTGTGGTTTGGCAAATGCATGCATATCCATATTATAATCATAATCTGAAGTTTCATGAAGATAGTCCATCAACACAAAAAGTTATTAAACAATCAAATTTCCATAGTAAGCCCACACTGCAGCCAATGCGTGCAGCCAGTCGTATGGTTGTGTGTGTTTGTGTGTGCGTGTGCATGTGCGATGAATTATTGAAATATCAGTTGCTCGGAGGGTTCAGGGGATCTCGTAGTCGAGCAGTCTCGACTAGAGCTTTCTTACTGTTTCTTTCTAATATTATGCCTAAGTATTTTACATAGTTGTCTGTTTGATTGAGGGCAATGCTATTTGATGGGAAATAAATATTTTTTCTCTTTCTTGTAAAAAAGATTTCCTGGGTTTTGTGTGTACTGACATGAATTTTCTATTTGTGAAAATAACTAAAATGGGTGTTAAAAGCTTCTTGGACGGAGTTCAAATTCAGGCAAATTTCAGGTTTTTAGAAACAGTTTCCATTCATACTGGCAGACATTACACAAATCAAAGTACAAAATGTATCTATATGAACTAAGTATGCACGCTATTCAGTTTTTAGTATATTACAATTTGAGCATATTCCTTAATTACTTAGTTACATGTTTAAATTATTAAATTTTTTTTATTTATTTTCAGTATGTCTCAATCTTCTTAACATTGGAGAACCCCGAACTTTTGCAAAAATTACAACAGACAATTACACCATCTACGTCCACAATAAAACATCATAACTTAAAATCGCTTGATAACGATAATAATACGTATATATAAAATAAAATGTCTACAATAAATTTAACGATATTTGTTTCCCTTATGAGACTTATTACGCTGCTTGAATTAATCCAGGTTCTAAACCAGAGGTTGGTGTTCAGTCTAAATTCTTTTCTGGACATCTAAATTTCTTAGACCTAACATTTAATGTTAACTCTATTATTTTGAAGGAAACTGTCTTTTTCATATTTCACTAGTCGCAACGATATATGTATTATTTTTCAGGCCCATAAAATCTTTTAATCCATTCGGATTTTAACACCAGCAGAATAACACTATGATATAACACATTATTAGACTCATTCACGAAAGTGAAATGAGTATATTGGTTTTGTGCAATGTCCGTCTTGCTGTCCGTCTGTCCGTATGAAGCTAGAGACTTGAAATCGGAAAATGCATTTTCCGATATACCAGAAATCATGTTTGTTGAAGAGCTAGAAAGCGGAAATTTGGTATGTAGGTCCGCGTCGACCACCCTAGATCACGAGCTATGGCGGATATATCTCCGCCCATTGGGGGCGTGGCAAATCGGATAAAACTGTATCTCCAAATGTTTTACAGCTAGAGCCCTGAAATGCACGTCAGCTAATGTTATGATTCTATAAAGTCTAAAGATAAAATTATAAGTCTACGCCCATTAGTGGCGTAGCAAATTGGACCTGAAAATATAGGGATTTTAAAAATTTTTCTATATTTTGGACACTATTGATGCCAGAGACCTCAAATTTTGTACATATACTCGGGCCGATCAGCCAAAAAAGCTTTGTCGGATATATGTCCGCCCACAGGGAGCGTGGCAAACCGCAAAAGTTTATATCTCCCAAAGTACAATAGCTAGAAGCTTCAAATTTAGATAGTTAGGTTACCAGTAACCTCTATCAATGACTTAAAAATAATTTTTACGCCTCTTTAGGGGCGTGGCATATCGAGAAATACCCTGTAATTTTCACATTTTTTGAGGTTAAGCATTCAAACTTTGCAGTTAGGGTACCGTTATCTTGTTCTAATAACTGACCAAAAATGAGGTGTCTACGCCCAGTAGGGGCGTGGCAAATCGGGGAAAACGGCATTTTCTACAGTATTAGAGCGAAACTTAGCTACTAAAGTGCTGATGAGATGTGAATGAGTATTCCGCAGTCGGTAACGCCCGACTGCAACGTTCTTACTTGTTTTTCATTTGTAATTTTTAAATTTCAAAACCCATATAAATTGTTTTATGCATACATACATATATCAGTAAAACGACGAGTGAAATAAAACATCATTAATTGCCATATTTTCTATCTATTCCATATTTTATTCATTAAAAAATGTATGCAACTCTTTTGATAGCGTGTAGTACAAGAATTTATGTGTTTAAGGTTGCCGACAAATTTTCAAATAGTGAAAAATGTTGATTCCTTTTCATACATATATATTTTTGGAGAACATTGTTAGTATTGAACCCCAATATAAGAACATCCACCCATTCAGTAGGAAACTACTCAAGACGCTACAGAGTTTTGAGTTTAGAAGCGTGTTCTAAGGGTTTCATAGGATATAAGAAATTTAGGAACTTGGCCACTTTTGCATTGTTTTCTTTGATAACATTTTTCGTCAGATCAATACTGTGATGCTTAACTCAATTTCAAGCATCTGGTAAAACATATATATTATAAAACTTCACAGATACGGCTTGCGGTGGTTGAAAAAATGATGCCATGATTATAAGTTGTTGAAAATATATTTAAATATCAATCAAATCAAATAAAAAACAAATCAGCTTTTTTCCGATTTTTTCACAAAATTTCGGCTTTTTTTAAAGTATCTTCCCACTAAAAACAGCTTTTTTTGCTCAACAAAAATTGGCAACACTGATGCTCTCTCTGTCTCTTTCTCTTGATGCTCTCTCAAATATGTAACTCCCCAGTGGCGGAAATGCCCATTATTTTGTCCATTACTCATGGATTACTTGCCGCCTGTGTGCATGAAAAGATCGATTACAAGCTGCCTTACTTTTTTAAGGAATGGCCGCTTTTTCTCCCGGGTGCATGAAATTATTGAATTTTGTAATGCAGAAAGTAATGAGGTGACGAAGTTTCCTTCGGCTCTCCATTACCCATGCGTATACTTTTTACATATTGTAATGTATGTAGAAATTCCGCAACCTGAAGAAAACGCCTTATACATTTTCAAAATCGCTTATGGGTTAGTAATGTGCGTACATTACAACACAATATACCTGCAACCCATTTTCCCACTATATAAAATGGCTTACTTCTTAATGCAATGTAATTGGAGAAATAATTGATTACTAATTGAAAGATAGAAACGCTTGAGTAATGTAGTATTTTTTGTTTTAATTTTTAAATATTATTATTTATTATTTCTTAATATCTATAAATAAATGTATAGTCTTAAACTATGTCTTATTACTATTTTATTATATCTATCTACATCAAAATCTAAAGCTATGTCTTATTATCTAGTTTGTCCTTATTATCGAACTTCTGCTTTGCCAGTCGACCTTTCTGGACCCGAAAGCAGTTTCTTATTGTACTTATATAGGTCTTCTTAGTGGACCCTTCGGTTTTTATAGCATCTGTAAATTAAACAATATTAATTTTTTTGTCATTAAAAATACATGTAAGATGATGTATACATACCAGATACTTCCCTTTAAATTTACGTCCGCACGGCTCAACAATAGCAGAAAAGTGACGCGCCGCGGCGGGTAAAACGAAAACAGAAATCATCACACATATGCATTTTTGAACTTGTATTTACACTCATTAACACTATACACACAAAAGAAATTGGCATAGACAAAGAAACCAAACGAAAGAAGGCACGCATTCCATGCAAAAAACGGTAAAGTCCAAAACGAAACTCGGCGATTTCGTCGCGACGCAACGAAAGACGAAAATCGTTTGTTGGTTAGCGGGGAAGGGGCATACAGAAACGAAGTTGACAAGAGCTCGATTCTGTCGTATGAGTAGCACTTTTTATTTTGTACATTACAAATGCGCTGAAAAAAATGTTCATAGGTAATGCATTACTTTTTTGTCGTATGTAATGCATTATTTCAACAGACCTCATTCAGGTCGTCGCCACTGGGTCCCGAAAAAAAGTGTGCAAAACGCTTTACACTACTTGTTTAGTCTATTAATTCTATGGTTAGTGGTTTGAACGCGTCGATCTCAGAAGATATAAGAGCTAAAGACTTGAATTGAATTGAATTTGTAATGTCCGTATATATCAGTGTTGCCAACTTTTGTTCAGCAAAAAAAGCTGTTTTTAGTGGGAAGATACTTAAAAAAAAGCAGAAATTTTGTGAAAAAAATCGGACAAAAAAGCTGATGGTTTTTGCTTTCATTTGATTGATATTTAAATATATTTTTAGTAACTAGAAGTCATGGCTGCATTTCTTCAACCGTGGCAAGCCGTATCTGTAGAGTTTTACACTATATAGGTTTTACCTGACGCTTAAAATTGAGTAAGCACATCAATAATCATTTTATTGCGTAGTCATATTTTTACAATATTGACCTGACTAAAACTTCTTGCCAGTTGCGCGATCGACCATGGCAAGGAAAGCAATGCCATTGCAAAAGTGGCGAAGTCCCTACATTTTTTATTTCCTCCAAAATACTTATAAGCACACATCTCACCTAAACTATGTAGAGTCTCAAGAATTTCCCCACTGAATTGGATGAATATTCTTATATTGCTGTTCAATACTTAATGTTCTTTGAATAGAATAACTCTAGTATTGGAACGATACTATTTTTGTTTACTCGCAAAATATATACATATACAAGAAAACGAATCAGCATTTTACACCATTTGAAAATTTGCCTGCAGCCTATTAATTAAAGCATATTTAGTTAACACAAAAATTTTTGTACTACATGTTATCAAATGAGTTGCAAAAGATGTCTCTCCTATAGTCAAAATTTGAAAGTTAGACCTTAAGCAAAATACTGCTATGAAAGCTCAATTTTATTTTTGTTAAATAATCTATATATATAAAAGAGAGTTGTGTAAAAGTGCTCCTCCACTTATAACTCGAGATCTGCTGGACCAATTTTCATGGTTTTTGATTTGTTGGATTTGTCTCCGCCACGAGTAGGATAGTAGATCTTAAAAATACTGAAAAAATTTTACGAATACTTGAAAAACGCGTTTTTTTCCCTAAAGATTCAAATTTCCATTGATACTCAGTAGGCTTGATAACAGTGACAGTTTTCGGTCCTGCTCTCATATTATACAATAGTATTTATAAAATAAATTTGTGTAAATTATTTATATTTATATTTCTCGATTGTTTTATATGGTTTTGTGCGAGGGCATATTCAGTATTACTATTAATAAAAATGCCACGTCCTAGAAGACCTAATCTTTCCCGGCGGACCCATAATGCAATTAGGCAACGGAATATCGCGAGTCAATTATCTGACGAAGAGCGAGAAATCGCCCGAGAAGAGCGCCGCGTTAGTACCCAGCAAAGAAGGGCCTTAATTCGTGCTTCTCAAAGAGAGGCAGCCCGTGAAACGGCATTAAGAAATGGTTCAAGGATTGATTTGAATCGAGCAGCGCTTCGATATAATTGCACCATTGACTACAGCTTGCATCGTTAAGTTGGCATTGGTCCAATGGACGTTGTTTACCAGCATTGTGGCGCAATAAAATTTGCTGGTGAAATGCCCCTGCCTTTGTTATAAAGTGACATTACCATTAGTGGTCCCGCCACCAGAGCCATTGCGTTCCCTACTTTTCTAGCGAGCACTCAAAAATACAATGCCTGTTTCCAAATGACTTCAAGTGGGGCGAAAATTTTTGAAGAACACGGATATAATCCAACAATCGATGAAGTAGCAATCCTAATTGTTGCTGAAAACTTGGAAGCACGTGATATTGTGCTTACACGACGCAATACTGGGCAACTACAAAGAATATATGAAACGCACCGTTCATATGACGCGTTACAATACCCGCTGATGTTGTGGCAAGGAGACGATATATCAAAATGATTAATCCATTGAATGGTAAGATCAATATCATTGTTTTCATTTTAACTTGATATACATTTTATTCTGTTTGCTTTTGGTACACAAAAAAGGTTGTCACTCTTAATTTAGTAGGGAGTAGCTTATTAGGGGTTCTAAAATAAAATTTTTACTGTATTTGTTTCAGGTGGGCAAACTACCAAGAAGGTTAGTTCGATGAATTATTACGCATATTGTTTGATGATTCGTGAAAATTCTAACAATTATCTATATTAATATTTTTTGGTATTATTGTATTACGTTCATAGAAGCCTAAATTAGTTCAGCTAATAGGTAACACGACATTACTTACTGATTTTAATACAAAAATTTGACAGCTCCGAAATTAAAGAACTTTTAGGGAAAATAACGTTCAAGTATTCCCAAATTTTTCAGTATTTTTAAAATACGTACTGCTATTCGGGTCGGAGACAAATCCAACAAATCAAAAACCATGATAATTGGTGCAGTAGATCTCGAATTATAAGTTTTGTAACAAACTCGACTTTGTTTTATATATATAGAGACTGTTAGGCGGTACGAAGTTCGCCGGGACAACTAGTGTTGAATACCTTTAAGTTTTTTTTTTTTTTTAAATAATAAAAACGTCATGAGAGCACCAGTAAATAAGTAACAAAAATAAATAAAAAATACATCGATGCATCGAATTTTCAATCCGATGTATTAATCCAACATCGATGCTTGTTTTTGAAAAAATTCATGGACATCGATATCGATGTTTTCATTCAAATTTACATCACTACAGCCAGCGAGCTTATCTCCAAAAATCGATACTCATCCCGTTATTTTTAATCGATTAAAAACCTTATCGAAAATAAGTTGCACCCTTGAGCTAGTCTCCAAATTTTAAATGTAGACTTTAGTGTTAAATTTAATTTAATTTAGTTTGTAGTAAATTTGCATGGGTTTTTCTATTTTTTTGTTTTTTCCCCAAATAATAATGTTATCGCATATCCATATGTCATGTATGTAAATAAATAACTTAGCAGAAAAGGACTATGTATTAGCCTTAATTCTTAAAATATTGTAAAATACCATTCACGAAATCATGTAGTTATAACAAAGAGTGAAATAAATTGAAATTGAAAAAAATACTAGAGACTTGTGAAAATGCACGCATTTTAATAATATTATAATTTAAGGCTGCAAGCATAGTGCACGCGGAGACGAAGGCGAAGCTGAAGACGAAAAACAGTGCAGAACAAAACATATGAATTCGCTCGCCGGCATGCATAGTCCGCACCGTTACGAAGACGGAAATGAAGACGAAACGCAAGAAATCAGCTTCAAACGCTGCTGTATTGATTTTGCTATTTTACCAACTCTACTTGAATCGTCATTAAATCAATATTCTGATAATGATTTATCCCCAAAGGAACCGAGCACCTTTGTTACATCAGCAAATTGAAAAAGGGAAATCAGGATATAATGGTTTTGCGAAAAATATGAAACAGGCAGAAGGAGTCATCGCAGACCCCACAAAGTATATACCTATATCTTGATTAGGATGTTGAGCTGAGTTGATATAGCCCTGTCCATCTATCCGTCCGTATGAGCACTGATCAAAGAACACATAGATGAGACATGTAGAACAAACTTTTTCAACACCGAAAAAATGTGCATTAGATACAATTTCGTATTTACTCGGCTCAGTCTTTTGAGGCTCGAGCAGTGAAAATATTGCTCGACAAAGTCAGTGCGCTGCAAGCGCTCAAACGAAATGGTCCCATTCTTATATGAAGCACGGCTATGCGCTATTTGTCCTACTCACCGAACTCAGCAGCGCGCAAAAATTGAATTTTGTTCACGACGATCCCAGCTTTTTCCTATTTATTGGATAACAAAAAAAAAAAAAAAAAAAAAAAGTTTAAAAATTAACACAAAAAAATTGTATTTATACCAAAATTTCGGGTTTTTAGACTCATTCACGAAAGTGAAATGAGTATATTGGTTTTGTGCAATGTCCGTCTTGCTGTCCGTATGAACGCAATCTATTTAGGCGCTATTGAAGCTAGAGACTTGAAATTTGGAACACATACTCGTGTATATCTCCGATTTATAGTGTTAAAATTTTCCTGATATGCCCACTAGGGGCGTGGCAAATCGGAAAATGCACTTTCCGATATACCAGAAATCATGAATGCTGAATTGCGTGGCAAATCTGACCTGAAGCTATAGTGATTTTTCGAATTCGGCTATATTTTGGACACTATTGATGCTAGAGATCTGAAATTTGGTACATATACACGAGTTGACCACCCAAGTCCAGCGAGCTAAGGTAGATATATCTCCTACAGTTTAAGAGCACAAAACCAATATACTCATTTCACTTTTGTGAATGAGTATAATTATATATCTTTAGATCTAAAGTCGCCAAATTTTAAATTTTAATTCATATTAATTTTATAAAATTTCGATTTTTACTGTAATTTGTCCCCACCTCTATAACCACCCTTGAACTTGTAAAAGGTGCATATCAAATACATGAGGCATGGTTTGGCAAATGCATACATTTCCATGTTATGATCACGATCTGAAATTCAGATTCTGAATAGTTATTAACAAGCAAGAAAAGTTATTGACAAGTTCCCATAGTAAACTCGCACTACAGCCCATGCGTGTTTATACGTGCGTGTCCATGTGGGTGTGTTTCTTGTGTAAGCAGAAAGGCGCGAAGAATTATTGAAATATATGATGGTAGAGTTCAGAATTTACAAAACGATAAATGTATAGAAACTTAGGTTTATTTCCAAAGAACGCATATTATTATTGTTTTGAATAAAGTACTTGATTAAATATTACTGTTCTTAGATATAATCATGTTCGTGATGCGTATAAAGATCAGTTTGCATCCATAGCGTGTCTGACACTGAAGTACACAATTCCATCCATTTCCCTTCTCGTACTTATATGCCAAAATGATCATTGTGAAAATAAAATCGAAGACTAAGAACTCGTTAGTATAGATCTTCTTCCATAGAAAAATCGGATGTTTCTCCAGCATAGAGGGAACTGAAAGTTTAACAATATATATAAAGTTTTTTTTTTTTTTTTATTCAGTGTAGATCATACTTTACGGCGCGACTAGTAAAGAATACAATGCGCTTCAACTTCTTGTTGTAGAAGAAATAATTGAAAGACCATAAACAACCAGGTTCTCCAAACGGATCTGAGCTTAAGTCCGGATTATAGCTATATATATCGCATTCCGATAAATTAATCTCATCATCTACGGCTGACCACAACGGTTGGCGCAAAACCTGGTACTGGTCCCCAGCTAAAGCTGATAAATTTGAATGAACCGAATTCATAACCCATGGCAAGGAAGGTTCCTTACTAAATTCATGAGACTAAAAAAATAAAGCGAGTTAACTTAGGGTTCATGTTTTATTTTGTATACAGGTATTTTGTCCTTACCTTTGCATCTGAAAAATCATAATCAGGCTCAAAGGACGCATTTAAAGTTGCAATCAAGTAAAATAAAGTTTTTCGGGAGATTGTGTCACATAAGATTACGCCTTCATCACCCGATTGACTGTTATTGCGATGAAAGTTTGGTGAAAGATCCGACAAAGTTTGCGGAGGCGACAGCGCTTGCAAATCATGCCCGTGCGTCTCAGCTGTAAATCGTTTGTATAATACCTTCTCAGCTGCAACCATTTTGCTTGAAATAAAAAATACACATACATATTTCATATAAGTCATAAAAAACCTTGTATTGTTATTATTATATATGAATTTACATGATATGAATCGGTGAATGGAAATATTTTCAACGTTCAACGTTCTTTACAACTTCTCTTTGCTTATACATATTAAGTGCTCAAAATAAATTTAACTGAGATTTCATACCAGGAGTAGCTTTCTATTCGTCCGAAAATTGTGATTCCGCCAGTTTGTATCGAAAGCGCATTATTTATTGCTTCGAATCGGGAGCTCTCTAATAGCTTCATCTTTCTTCCACCAGATCCCAGAAGCAGTTCCCCGTCGAGGTTGTCTCTTTAAGAGCAATTTCGTGTAAGGTGTGTTGCCTATCTAGAGGGAGGCTTTATTTGATTCGATAATTGTAACTTATCCAAATCTGACCAATAATCAAAACTGATTCTACGGGAGATCCTTATGCGCTTTGCGGTCTTTTTGAATCTATCGGCGTCTTGTTATTTCTCGGTTGGTTTGCTCTTGATGCGTTCATTGCCCAGAATGTAAATGTTTGACAAATTGTACAATTTCTGAACATGGTATCCGGATGGACTGCGATTCTCTTTTTAACTGCCACTTTTTTCTCGACTTTGTAAATATGCTGAAGTCTGCACTGTTTCATTAACATTACAGTTAACCAATTTTCAATTAAATTTTTTATCTCTGGCACTATTCGGTGCCGCAGAATACTATATCGCTTTTTCTTTTTCTTTTCTTTTATTATATATTTGTATTTGATTATTTAATTACTTTTTGTTGTATAACTTTGTATTGAAGTACACACATATGGATTTATTTGTGTTTTCCTTTTAACTATGTATGTGTAGATTCATGCATCAGCTTTTTCCGCATAAGCATATGTTAATATATGTATATGTATATGTATATATAGTAAACACTTTAATATATTATCAATGTATAACGAGTTTTATGTACGAAAGTGTTTGCAATGACCTTCGTATTCAGGAATACGCATATATAAATATGGCGTCGAAAATACCCAGAATGACGACGTCTGTTGTATGTTTTATTATTTGAAACAATTTCTTTATGACCTTAAGCACTTCAGTTTATAAATGTTCAGAATCCATTGAACGCAACATATTTGAGTATTCCATTTGATTTCTCTAGATATATATAAGCTAAACACAAATAGGCGAGCAGAAATTTTTTGTTACTCGAATCTCTCACACCAGCCGTACAACATGAACACTAGTTGTATTTATGTGCTTTTGGTATTAAACTGGTGAAAATTAAAAAATACTAAAGAGTTGTGGTAGTATGTTTTTTAATATTTGGCATACATTTCTCAGTCAAGATATCGTAGAGTGGGGTACCCACAGTTGAATTTGTTACACGAACTTTTGTTCGTCAAATGTTAGAATATGGATAGCAGTGTTCTTATGAACTTTTTGTTCGCCGACAGCGTAGAAATGGTTCTGTCTTACGACAGTGGACAATGGATTCGAATGCTCGCTCAAAACGAAAGTAAGTTCTCTACGCGCTTCGTAATACAATCTAAATACAGTTTAATAATTAATTTCCGTATTTGCCCCGAACTTTCTACACTTCTACCCATTTTACCGTCGTTTTCTTAAATTTCCATTGAAAACACGTCATATAACCAAAACAATGCGATGGGTCAACAAAGAACTGAAAAATAATGATAGTTTACGATTGTAACCATTAAGGCTACCATTTTGTTCTCTTTCGCTTGCATGTTCACAATCCAAAACTTTGTTTTAAAATTATGTTTGCGAACATGTTTGTGAAAATTTTCGCATAGTTAATAGGCAAGCTCAGCGAACATGTTCGTGTAGCAAATTCGTTAGACAGCCCCATTTAAAATAAATTAATGTTTATTCATAATATTTAAGCAAAATTTAAAAATGTGTTTTTTTCGCATTGACCAGAGACTAACAATTCATTCAAGAAAATTGTTGTACATTTTTATTGACTTATTTTTATTAATTTCAATATATTCTTAAATTTTAGATAAGATAATGGGTTGTAAAATAAACTAGAAAAATAAATGAACGATAATTTTTTTTTTTAATTTTAGAAATTGAAGCGAAAATCACACGATAGATAACCAGTCTGACAATAGTATTTAAAACCAATAACGATAGTACAGAAAATTGTTTATAGGCTCATTAAAGTGTGTGATGTTATCGAACTTGTTCAGAAAAGTGAATTTAACGCTATTAAATATATGTATGTTCAATAAATGTATCGCAATCGGATAGATGAATGATTAAGAAATTTCCTCATAAATTATATGCATAAAAAGTTAACAGTTATTTGTGTAAATTAATGATTATTATTGTGTAAAGTGTATTTGCGTGTGGAAGTCTATACTAGGATTTATCAAACAGATGTAAAATCATTGGGTGTTGCCCAAATAGTAGATACATTTTGCATTATAAGAAGTTCATGTAAATTAATGTAATTGTCAAATAAATTGAAACAAATATTTTAAAATACGTATAAGACGATGCCATTACTTATATATTGATATATGTATGTGGTGAATTTCAGACCAAGAATTTTGTATATAAGATGGCGGAGGGAAATGCTGGAACTACTGCTGAGGGTGCCGCTGCTTTGGCTGCCCCACATCCCAACGCCGAAGTCATCAGGGGGCAAATTTTTGAAGTTGGTCCAAGGTATAGGAAACTAACATATATTGGAGAAGGCGCATATGGAATGGTGGTGTAAGTATATTCCTAATGTACATTAGATATTCATACAAATATGGGTACATATTGTTTACATGAAGCCACTGTCATGTACCTCTATATGCATAGTATGTGTGAACAAATATATGTAACTTAAAACATACTTATATTGCATTATTTACATGCAATATAACGGGGTGGAATTAATATCAAATCTAAAACATCTCGAATAATATAATGGAATATAAAATAGATTTTGCTTTACTTGTGATGCTATATAGTACTTTAACAACACATTTATAAACTACATAAAATTAGGGCCAAACCTCACACAATTTGTGAAGACTGAGAAAAAAAAAAAATAATAATAATAATAATAATATTTAGTGTATACCCATTGTTTTGGCAAAGCCCTGCCGTTTAAGTCATCTTAGGGGTCTGGCAGGTGTTAGGCCTCTTGTGAGTAGGCTTTTGATGTCGTAGTAATCTATCTGATAATCTGCTTGTGTCTTTATTTATCTGTTCTTCGACAGTAGTCAGCTTCAGGTCCCTATGCAGTGTTGAGCCGCGTATGTACCAGGGACAGTTTGTTATCTGCCGTAACACTGTTCTGCAAAACCGGCCCTCTTTTATAATTTGATTTTGCAGCGATCCCTCAGATGTGCACTCCATAGAGCTCTTTTGCATCTCAGCGGTAAAGTGCTCTTTTTATTGTTGAGCCCTCTTAGTTGTTGCAGTTTCTGACGACATTTTTTCACCGTAGCTTTGAGGTGTGGCCCAAAGGTGCGACGCTTGTCCAGTGTGATGCCAAGATATTTCACCTGTGCAGGTTGCTGTAGGGTTACTACCGACATCTGGATTGGGGGGGTATGCATTGCCAGCCTTTTTAGAACACTGCCCTGCGGCACTCCTGCTCTCATAGGATATGTGGACGAGAGTGCGTCTTTTACCTTGACTTGGAACACACGGTCTTCTAGATAAGATCTTAAGAGGTCATAGTACGGAGCAGGTAGAAGGTTTTTATTTTGCACAGTAATCCATCGTGCCTCACCTTATCAAACGCTTGCTGCATGTCAATGAAAACAGCGTTGAGGTATTCAGAGTCATAAAAAGCCTGCAAGATGTGTTTCACGAGTCTGTGGACTTGTTCCACTGTGCTGTGTCCCTCCCGAAATCCACATTGGTGATCCGGAAGGATATTGGATTATCGAAATATTGCGTTAATGCGGTTGGCAATGGTTCTCTCGCATAGTTTAGACAGGGAGGGCAGTAGGCTTATAGGCCGATATGACTCTGGATCCTCTTCCGGTTTGCCAGGCTTATGGATCATCAAGAGAGCAGCTACTTTCCATTGCCTTGGGAACACTTGGAGCCTGATGATGGCATTGAAAATTAGGGCAATGTAAAGTAGCGCTCTTGTAGGTAAGGCCTTCAGCGTTGCGTAGCAAATCTTGTCTAATCCGGAAGCATTATTTTTCGGCAATATTTGGATCGCTTCAGTTATTTCTTCGATCCTTATAGGCTCAATAGGCAGAGACATCTGCAATGGGGTTTGCAAATTTAGCTGTATCTCCATGGTATGCTCCGTCGTAGCATAACTATATGAAGTAAAACGTTCTTCTAGATGGCATCCGAATGCGTTAGCCTGTTCCAATTCGCATTTAGCAATTTCGCCGCTAGGGCATCGGACAGGTACCTGTCTAAAAGATTGTCGTTTAAGTGATTTTATGCATTTCCATAGCGAATAGTTTGCATCCATAGTGTAGTTCATGAAATCCAGTTTTTGCTCGAAAAATTAACTTTTAATTCCCTTAAAAGGTTACGTAGCTGTCTTGCTACCCGGTTCCACAAAGGTCGGTCACAAGGATCTGGGGATCGAATTGGTCTTCTACGAAGGCACCTTTTTGTTCTGATGAGTTCTTTGGCTTCTCTCGTTAGGACAATGCCATAATTATTGGGACGAAGCGCAGGCTTAAGCGGCGTTGTAGCAGCAGCAGCTCTATATATGTTCTCCAGGAGAATATCAACTGCATCCTCGATGTCTTCTCCGGAGTTCACACACGAATTTTATTGAATGGGGTCATGTAGCTGTTGTCTGAAAGCCACGATGTCAGTACGGTTGGTTATTAGCCTTGGGCCCGATATGATCACCATCGATGTGCAACTCGGCAATAAGGGCTAGATGGTCAGAATCTAAGTCCCAGCTTTGGTAAATATTTGCTTAATAATGCTGTATATGCTGGTATAATGCAAAATAAATGCAAGAGGGAGTGTGACTGGATATACATATATGGGTACCTAGTAGGAGATCCTGTTGCAAGAATATTAGCGCCTCTTGCTGTGGCTTTGGCCGCAAGAAGCGAGTATGTCGCTGAATTGCCTTTCTTCTATTCTGTTCCTTGGTGGGCAGTATAGTATTGCGCAAAATTTAATGTCTCTCAATCCAGTGGCAACTTTGATTGCAGACATTTGTATTTTTTGAGTTTCAATAACCCTTGTATGTATACATTGAATTTGGTAAACTTGATTACATCCTAATGACCCACACCATTTTTTATACCCTGAACCCATTGAAAACGGGAAATCAGGGTATAATGGTTTTGTGAAAAAGTATGTAACGGGCAGAAGGAATCATCGCAGACCCCATAAAGTATATATATTCTTGATCATCACGACGAGCTGAGTCGATATGGGCCTGTCCGTTCGTCCGTCCATATGACTGCGTCGATCTCAGAAGTTATAAGAGCTAGAGAGCTTGCATACTCGTGTATTCCATGCGCAGTACGAGTTTGCTTTATTTTTTCGATAACTCACCCGACAACTTTTTTATCGAGAATAATCGAAAAATTGATTTTGTTTTTTTTCAGTCCAATTTTCACTTTCAGACCTGGAGTCTTCAAATTTGCGTTGTATATAAAGTTAGTGGATACAAAGATTTTGTAATTTACAGATTTTGGATACCACGCCCCCTTCGCCCCCAATTTGTAAAAAACGCATTTCAAGTACTAGAGACTTGTGCTTTGGAATGTACACACATTTTAGCCATATGATTATGCTTTGAAAGTTTCATTAAGATTGTGTGTCTACAAGAGAAATTATTCTACAAATAAATTCTCATAATATTGCCCACATTGCAGCGCTGCCCAAACGCAGCCGCTGCTTACTGCGCAGTTAGCAGAGCGTAGGCTTATGCGTGCGTGTGGATGCATGTGTATGTATGTGAGCATAAAAGAAGTGCAGAATGATTAGAATATCAGCCTAGAGGGTTCAGGGTATCTCCTAGTCGAGCAGTCTCGACTGGAGCCTTCTTACTTGTTTACAATTTTTATAGCCTGAACCCATTTTCAATGGGAAATCAGGGTATAATGTTTTTGTTGAAATGTATGTAACAGGCATGAATGTGTTGCTGTAGGTAACGCGTTAATAGCTATGTATTCTTTGTCATACAAAAGTTTTATTGTCGATTTTATCTAAATGCGCATACACCTAGTTTTACTAGAATAGCAAACCTTTCATGTTCTCTTAATTGTGCACTGATTGGATGTAAGTCTTCCTTTTTCTTAGCTTAACACTTGAATTTAGGGTAGCCGTACTCCACATTATATATAAACTAAAATTTTTCTGTTACTTTACAGATCCGCTGATGACACGTTGACAAACCAAAGAGTTGCTATCAAAAAAATTTCACCCTTTGAGCATCAGACGTATTGTCAACGAACGCTAAGGGAGATAACCATATTAACCCGATTTAAACACGAAAATGTAATTTATATTAATAATATTCCTCCATTTTAATTCAATAATTTGTTTCATTTAGATTATTGATATACGTGACATTCTGCGAGTAGATAGCATAGAACAAATGAGGGATGTATATATTGTACAATGCTTAATGGAGACTGATCTGTATAAACTACTTAAAACACAGGTATATTAATATATAATATAAAATATATATATATATATATATATATATATATATATATATATATATATATATATATATATATATATATATATATATAATATAATATTTTTTCTTTTGGGCTATTTTTGATAATAGTTTTAATTCAAGTGGCTATTGTTTGAGCTCATTAATGAATACGTATACGCCATGTCCCTCAGGCTCAGGAAATACATATTATCCGGTATCTCGGGTGGCTGACAAACCTTAAATTTTATATCTTCTAAAATTTCAAAGTGAAAAGCTTAAGCTCATTTCTCTCCATTCCATACATAAATTTCCATAAATAATTGTACGCACATAAATTTGGAGTGAAAAAAAATGTACAGTTTATTATTCTATGGATTCACCAATTCCCGCTTGAATGTTGTAGTAGCTGAACTTCGTCGGAACGTTGTCGAAGCTATGCTAATGTGAATTGATTTGCTTTAGTAATTTCTACCGCTACATGTATGGTATCTTATTAAATACTTATTCCGCAAAGTATAATAATTTGTTTTCATTTACGCAAATGTTGCAATATCAAAGCAAAACTAACCAGTGTGGTGACCTTAACTAGAAAGTCAACATCAGGCTACGATGGTTTTGTTGAAATGTTACATATAACACGTTATTAAATTTTAAATCGGACACCTTGTGAGCCAGAATTCAAAATCAAAATAATACAATTTGATTATTGTTTTTCCTATAACTTCCCAGCAATTTTACCATATATTTAAGCTTGAATTTTAAGAATGCCATTAAAATCTGTTTAGAAACACAGACAGAATTACAAAAAAGGTTAGATGTGTATTTTGTATAACATTCCCAACTCAAATCGATAAATCCAATTTACAAAAATCCTATTTCAAATTCTAGAGACCAGAGATTGGGCTAATGCACCCATATTGTATTCTGAAAGTATGATTATAAAATTCTTTGTCAAATACGTTCCCATAACGTTGCCCAATATGCAACTTGAGCGAAGAGCACTCTTACTAGTAATTGTTGTTCCTAATTAATTATTATTATTTTTTATTTACAGAGGCTGAGTAATGATCATATCTGTTACTTTCTGTATCAGATATTGCGTGGTTTAAAGTATATCCATTCGGCAAACGTTTTACATCGAGATCTTAAGCCGAGCAACCTTTTATTAAACAAGACATGCGATCTAAAAGTGTGTATATTTATTTAAATGACACGTTACATATATTGCAGTTATTTAAATTTAATCCTTATTAGATTTGCGACTTTGGCTTGGCTCGCATTGCTGATCCAGACCACGACCATACTGGTTTTCTTACAGAATATGTAGCAACTAGATGGTACCGGGCACCTGAAATCATGCTTAATTCAAAAGGATATACAAAATCCATTGATATCTGGTCGGTTGGATGCATTTTGGCAGAAATGTTAAGCAACCGACCAATTTTTCCGGGAAAACATTATCTAGATCAACTGAACCATATTCTTGGAGTATTAGGTTCTCCATCCCAGGAAGATTTAGAATGTATTATAAATGAAAAGGTATGTATTAAGAATTCGTAAAAATATTTTGATTGTTAATAATTGTATTTTAGGCACGAAATTATTTAGAGTCTTTGCCTTTTAAACCAAATGTGCCATGGTCGAGGTTATTTCCAAATGCGGATCCTTTGGCTTTGGATTTACTTGGTAAAATGTTGACGTTCAACCCGCACAAGCGTATTCCAGTAGAGGAAGCTCTTGCACATCCATATTTAGAGCAGTATTATGATCCTGGCGACGAGGTAACCTTAATATCTTAATGATGCAATAATATTGTATAAGCTAATTATTTATTTTTTACTTTGTAGCCCGTTGCAGAAGTACCATTTGGCATTAATATGGAAAATGATGATATATCGCGAGACGCTTTAAAATCATTAATCTTTCAAGAAACGTTGAAATTTAAAGAACGACAACCAGAACAGGCGCTATAAAAACAATTATTAAAAAATAAAAATTAACATTTTTAACTATTTGTTTTATTTTAATTTTGTTTTTTTGAAACATGGTAATTAAATTATTCAGTTTCTCATTCCTTCATTTTTCATGTATATGAAATAACTTTACTCTACAGTTGTAAATGTATTCAAGTTACACATAAAAAAAACAAACTATAGTAACGTATATGCAATTAGTCTATTTATGAACATCCCATACATAATCAATATAGTTATAAATCACATCATTAAGTATTTGGCTAAGCATATACCTCAAGGAAATAACAATACGTTATTTTTAAATAATTCATCATCTAAAAAAATTTGTTAATTTTTTGTTTTTTTCTATATAAGAAAATATTTTCTGTAAAATACCATTAAACCAATTATATTTTGTAGAGGATCAAACTTATTTATCGATAATGGTAATAGAGATTTTTTGTATGCAAGCTTTTATTTTCTGATGTTGTGAAGGGCTTTGCGTTTATGTCAGTTGAAGGAGTGGAAATATTAAAAAAAAAAAAAATCATACAGATTGAAGGGATGCCGTACAGGTTATTCCGCAATACGTGCTTCCTGGAATGATGATTAAGATTTTACAGTTATCAAAAATAGCTATCTCATTTTCAGACCATAGTTAGCTTTTAAAATAACGGTCAGCAAGGTGTCTAGTAAAATCTTTTATAAAGCAACTTAGAATTGATTCAGAATCGTGAAGTGTTACAAAATATTTATATTAAACGTAAACTCATTTCATTGAGGTATACCCTATGAGTTATTTCCAGGTATGACATGAATATATACTACTCCGAAATTTTTAAGACATTAGGATATAAATAGCACATCTTTAATTTTTTGTCATTTACATATTACAATTATAAATCTTAAAACTTAAAAAAAAAAACACATTTTTTCATTATTAATTACAAGTTGCGGGACTAGCAAATAATATAAGTATAATATATGATAAAAAGAATTATTTAAATAAATTACAATCAATGTGTATGTGCATATGGGCACTTCCAAACAAATAGGATATCTTAAAAGAAAAGTATTTTCAAATTTTCTTTTTGAAAGCCGTCATTGTCATTTTGTCTTTAAAGATATAGTTTTAGATGAGAAATAAGTCATCAAAAGATTTACTGATTGTATAATTAAATGTTTTTGTCGGTTCTGTCGGGAACTGCCAATAATCAATTTGCTTCTCTTTGAATACATAAAACCTTTGCCTTGACTGCTTTATTCCCCAGAGCAGCCAAGTGTTAACATGTTTTATATTATCCAAGAAACAAATTGAACTTTGTTATATACATATTTAAGTCGAATCATCGCGCGTGTAATGCCCATAATTGTGTAGATTATAAGCACAATATGATAAAATATTAATTGAAACATTAGTATCTTAAAGAGTTTATGTAATTTTTACATTTTTATGTGTGTTTGCTCTCAATTTGTAAATTAAAATCTTAAAATATTATTGTCAAAAGAACAATAGAAATTTGCTATAATAATGAATATGTAATACTTTGATGATGGAATGTAGTATATGTTTTGGGATTGTTTTACTCATAATGAAGTTGGAACTCCTTTGACTTGCATATTTACATGTATGCACTATTGTAAACATGTTACATTAAATTTCTACACTTTTTACAATTGCAATAATGCATTGCTCATTAAAAAATTTGATATATGTATTTATTTACGTACCTAAAGATTTGAATTCCAAAACATATTAAAGTGCAAGAGTACGATCTCTTAAATGTATGTATTTAAAATAAACAATTTACATTTATGCCAATTCACTATGAACAAACTATTATTTTTTGTGAGCATCATTAACAAAACTTACATCTTTGTATGTTGAATTTTTGAATAATTAAAATGTAATCATCATATCTAATTTGGAAAATTGATTTTGTATACACTTAACTCATTTGTTGGTGAAGGGATGAGATCATTGCCAATGATCAGCATAAACTAGGAGATTTGGCAATTTAAATTGTTTCCAAGTTCTATAAAAAATATAAATAGCAGACGCTCCGCTGTCAGTTCAGTTTACCTTGGCCTGACTTGATGCGCCAGGCGGTGCCGGTGCTGGCTGTACAGGCTTCTGCTTCTATGGTGGGAGACCGGTGCTGGCAGCGCAGGTGTCATATTAAGGTGAGCTTAGTGGTCCCTCACATGTCACATGTTCTCTTTAGTTTTGGAATCTCTTTTAATTTGGGTGGTGATTTATTAATTTTTCTTTTGCAATATTTGGTATGACAGGCTAGGTTGATGTGTGTACAGTTGGTTTTTGCTTTTTTCGAATTGTGGGTTGATATTTTATATGTTCAACTTCGGCATGTAGTTTAACCAACCGAATTGTTCCAATTTATCAAACTACTGTTGAAAAGTTTTAGCAACTCTGTCTTTCTGGTTTCTAGTTATTTCACCACACCGCTTCTTTTTTTACACATAGCATTACTCACTGGGTTTTTCTCTTTTTATACTCATTCACGAAAGTGAATTATTATACTCATTCACAAAAGTGAATTATTATACTCATTCACGAAAGTGAAATAGTATATTGGCTTTGTACAATGTCCGTCCGTCTGTCCGTATGAACGCAATCTATTTCGGCGCTATTGAAGCTAGATTTGGAACACATACTCGTGTATATCGCACACTAGGGGCGTGGCAAATCGGAAAATGCATTTTCCGATATGCTAGAAATCATGTTAGTTGAGAGCTAGAAAGCTGAAATTTGTTATGTAGGTCCGCGTCGATCACCCTAAATCACGAGCTATGGCGGATATATCTCCGCTCATTGGGGGTGTGCAAATCAGATAAAACTGTATCTCCAAGAGTTTTACAGATAGAAGTTTTGAAATTTTGCACGTTAGCTAATGTTTTGATTCTATAAAGTCTAAAGATAAAATTATAAGTCTACGCTCATTGGGGGCGTGGCAAATCGGATCTGAAGATATAGTGATTTTTTAAATTTTGCTATATAATTTGGACACTATTGATGCCAGAGACCTCAAATTTTGTATATATACTCGGGCTGATCACCCAAGACCAAAAAGATTTGTCGCATATATGTCCACCCATATGGGTCGTGGCAAACCGCAAAAGTTTATATCTCCCAAAGTATAATAGCTAGAAGCTTCAAATTTAGATGGTTAAGTTACCAGTAACCAGTACGCCTCCTTAGGGGCGTGGCATATCGAAAAATACGCTGTAATTTTCACATTTTTTGAAGGTAAGCATTCAAACTTTACAGTTAGGGTACCGTTATCACGTTCTAAGAACTGACCAAAAATGAGGTGTCTACGCCAAGTAGGTGCGTGGCAAATCGGGAAAAACTGTATTTTCTACAGTATTAGAGCGGTAACGCCCGACTGCAATGTTCTTACTTGTTTTTATTTTAGTTGCTGAGTTTTGGGCTATCGCTATTGTTGTTGTTGATGAAATTGTTGTTGGTGTTCATTGCTCGCGGCTGTGGTCCACACACTGATGGCAATTAGATTGATGTAAGGACTTCAATCCTGAGGGTCCTGTCACGGTCGCCATGAATATTGAAGGGTATAGCCCTTCAAAATTTGGGAAAGTGGCAAAGTTGTAAAAAGCAGCGAGTTTTTGTGAAAAATATCCCACTTGTCAATTGAATTGTAGGAAAAATCTTGCACCAATTTTTGCAGTGTTGGTTGCGATTTAAAGAATGGATTATTATTAATAGAATACATAAAAATTATGTTAAAACGACTTTTCATTGAAGAGCTAGTTTTAAGTTAGTAAACCTCTAATTTTTTTGAGTTCAGCCGAGTTCCGAGCATCGGTTTATATATACATGTTAAGGAAGATCTCCTCTTTAATATTAATAAAGCTTTTGCTTCCCCTAGATTTCCTTGTGGGTTTCTATAGCAAAAAACTAACCCAAAATCGGCATAAAAACGCACAAAACGTACTAAGAAAGGTCACTTTTGCATGCAGCTGCATGCAGTAGGTATACTTTTTTTTGTTTTATTTATGTTATTATATTTTTTTTACTTGTTTTGTTCTATTTATTGAATATAATTTAAATAAAATCAATTTTAGGACGAATATCTCATTTTTCAGGGTTGAGGTTAAACTGTGAAGCACCCTGTAAACGCATCACCCTGTATATTGGCTTATTTATAGCTTAAAAAACTCTCTGTCGAATGCTTTTTAAATTTTTGATATATTTAGCTTGGTTCAAAAGTTATGATTTTTGAAACACAAAATGAGCAAACACGCCACTGTGCGACATTTCGGTAATGGTGGACGCTGATGATTCCATGGCAGATGACATGCAAAGAATAACGTGGATACTCAGTAATTTGAGCTTCGGGGTTTACTTCAAGTTTATTTTTAGGGACCCCATGGTAGTTTAGATACGGTATTTTGCTAGAGGGAAGGTACGACTCAACTTTCCAGGAATATTGAAGTAATTATAAGAGAAATGCCAATACCATTCTCGACGCAATAATCTGAATAACTTCCCCAATTTGCTTTACAAGCAGAGCGTACATTGCAGTGTGCGATGCATCGCGACGGTGCCAGAAACTAGTTGCTGGGCACATTTCGGGTCTGCAGACGTTTACAGAAAGAGGCGTGCCTGACTGCAGAGCCCTTATTTGATATATATAAATACCTTCGGCTGATAAACCCGAGTACATATTCTAGTTCTGAGCCTACCCGAAAAATGTTCAATAAAATTAGTATACTTATTTCGCATCGAGAATAGTGATATAAAGGGATATCAAATAGGAGAAGTCCAGTTATATTTAGATATATGTATACTTCATAGCTTAAATATTGTACGACTTGCAGTTTCTTAATCAAAACAAAAAACAATACATATGTACATCTCCTTGGTAACATGCATCGTATGTAATTTAGTTTCGGGCTTACCTATTTGCGTTTAAGAAATTAAGTGTAGATTTCGCTAAATTTACATTTAAATACTTATGTATTTATTTGCACACCATTTGAGCAATAGACATAAGAATTAGGAGAGCAGCAAATAAATTATTAAATTAAAACAAAAAAATTGCTGTAATAAATATAATTTGGTAGTAAAATATATATAACGAGAACCATTGGCGTATATATTTAAAACTTCAAGTCTCTAGCTTTAAAAGCGGCGGAACAGATGGACTAACAGCACGACTGACGTTGCACAGATCCATTCGTAACGCTTAGCAACCTTAAACGTCAAGTAGTATTGTCAAAAATAACAAGTAGTTTTACACAATTGAACTGAATTATACGAAACATATTTTCTAAAGATATATATTTGCTAAAAAAAAAAACATTTACAATGTCTGATGATGGGAATTTTGAGTCCTGTGAATTTGCAAATACTACGGAACATGGTAAACAGCCTGTTCTGGAGCCCGAAGAAATGGGTATACTTCCACCTAACCATCCTTTGCTACGAAGATTTCAACTGTCTTTGAAGGAACATCTTTTGCGTACAAAAAATAAGTTGGAAAACGAGATTACAGATATAAAATATCATGTCAAGACCAAAGAGGAACGTAGGGAGGAGCAGGGGCTGGCATTGTATGACATGCAAAATAAAATTGCATACCAGGAGCAGCAAATCAAAGAAATATCTGCCCAAATTGATGAACATATCGAAAAACGCCAACTGGAAGAAGCCGCCGTAGAGATTCTAAAGAAGGAATATGACGAGAAAATTAAGTTGACAAGAACTCAAAAATCATTATACCATACTCGAATGATGGAACTAGAAGATCTTCAAAGTTTGGGCAGTAATATTAAGAATTGGGCATACGAAGTGGAAGATGAAGTTAAAAATGCTAAGCGCATTGTTAGCCGCGATGCTCAATTGCAAAAACAACTGTCAGAGGAAAAAAGAAAATCGGACATACTATTTTATAGACTCGATATGGAAGTAAAGAAAAAAGAAGCCGAGCTGCAATCAATTTCCGAAGATGAAGTTGCAATTAAGGAGGTGGTTAATGTCCTTAACATGAGCATTGCCGATGCTAACACTGATTTGGAGGCTTTGCAAAATGAGCATAAACGCTTAATTCAGGCATGGAGTGAAGTTATCATAGCTATTCAGCAAAGAGATAAAATACTGTTTCAAGTTCAGGACAACATACGGTACGTAATTCAAAATATACAGTATTGAAATTCCTTTTTATACCCTCAACCCATTTTCAATGGGAAATCAGGGTATAATGGTTTTGTTGAAATGTATGTAACAGGCAGAAGGAGGCGTAGCAGACTCCACAAAGTATATATTCTTGATCAGGGCGACGAGCTGAGTTGATTTGGCCCTGTCCGTCTGTCCGTATGTTTGAACGCGTCGATTTCCGAAGATAAGAGCTAGAGACTTCCATTTTTTTTTTTAAATTCGATCAATTATCCCGCTATGTTTTTATCGAATAAAAACATTCAAGTTCAAGTCAGATGCCAGTATAGCTAATTGTGAATGATTTTTAATTTTTTTTAATTTCTCAAATATTCAATATAATATGTAGATCATATGCTGAAAGTTTCATTAAATTCCGTTCAGTCAAAAAATAATAAAAAATAATCAAATATTTGGCCATTTAACAAACGCAAACTCGTATACGTGTGCACACATACATTCAAACTTCTTCTAGAACATTCTTTGAATCACATCAGCTGTTACGTTTGGTTTAGTTTTGGTAGATGGCGCTGCAGCAGTGAATCTATTTGAGTTTTGACAGCGCAGCTTCCGAAAGTGAGGTGGCGTACTGAGCAGGTACGTGGCGCTCAATTGAGAAGTCGCGGATTCGAATCCCGAGCGGTGCAACTTATGTTAATTTTTCAATTGTTTCAAAATATTTTTAAATTTTATTAAGTGCGTTTTGTATTTCATTTATATTTTTAAATACATCGAAATTTAAATTTTAGCCATACTAAATGGGCATTTTTATTAGTTGGGTTCAGGGTAGTATCTAGTCGTGCACTCTCGACTAGAGTTTTCTTACTTGTTTATTTTTAAATACACTATTACATATTTAATAATAAAAAAAAAAAAACAGTAAGCAAAAGGAGTCAATAAAACTGAATTCAAACGGAATTGACGCCGTGAAAAAGCAAATTTCAAGAGAAATGGAGCTTAACAAAAAGCTGGAATCCTTCAAGCAAAGATTGGCCGATGATATGAGTAACTTAAGTCGTGATTGTAAGTGAAAAAGTCGAATCAATCGCAACAAAGTTATTAATTTATACTTACTTTTAGGCCAAAGGGAAATGGAAGCACTACTGACCTTGCAAACAAAGCTGGACGAGTTTCCAGAGTTTCTGGCCCGTACCGAAGCCGATTTGCAAGAAGCGACTCGTGAAGGAAATAAATTATTATCAGAAATGCGTAGACTCGATCTGATTTTGGACAAAAACCATCAAAAAAAATTCAAAACTGAGGAGGCCATCTTGAAGTTAGCTCAGGATCAGCTTATCACTGATAAAGCTAGTGCTTACCGTCTAAAATTATTAAATAAAGCTCAAGAGCATCGTCGAAGCGTTGACATTTCGTTGTCGAAAGTACAAAATCAATTAGCATTGGCCATGCTCGATGTGGAGAAATTGCGAAGCGTATTATTTAATACAAAGAAACAAAATGACAAAGTTCAAGACAAACTAACTAAAGCTGAAGAAAAGTCAAATAGTTTGGACGATGAACTAAAGAAGATACAATCTAAAATTGAAATCAAAATGCAGCGGTTCGAAAAGCTTAACAGCCTAATTGAAGAGATCCACAGCGCTCATGGTGACGAAACTGGTAACCCAACTGAACTTAAGGTAATATTGAACTGAACGTTAGATAGTATTCTGCAAGCTATGACTATACACATTCACGAATGTCAAATGTGCCGCTATCGAAGCTAGAGACTTGAAATTTGGAACACATACACGTGTATATCCTCATTTTATAAAGTGTTAAAATTTTTCAGATCCAAATGAGGTAAAACTGTATCTTCTAGAGTTTTAAAGCTAGAACGTGAGCTAACGTTACGATTCTTCAAGATCGACAACAAAATTATGTCTACGCACACTGGGGCGTAGGGCGTATTGATGTTATATACTCGGGTTGGTTAACCCGAAGTGGTCCCTAAGACTAAAAAAATATGTATCTCCGCCCACAAGGGGCGTGGTAAATTGCAAAATATTATAGCTTCTACAGTTTAAGAACTAGAAGCTTCAAATTTGGATAGTTGAGGTACTGGTAACCTCCCCTATCAATGACCGAAAAATGGCGTACCGGAAAATACCCCGTATTTTTCGAAATTTTTTTAGCACTCAAATTTTTCAGTTACGTTACATTCAGGTCGATCTAAGAACTGGCTAAAAATGAGGTGGCAATGGGGGCGTAGACATAAATTGTCTAAAAAAAAAAACAAGTAAGAAATTATTAGTCTAGACTGCTCGACTACGAGATCGTCTGAACCCTTCGAGCAAAGGTTATTTAAATCATTTTCGCGTCTTTGCGCTTACACAAGAAACACTCACACGCACACACATACACACACACACACACGCACACCTAAACACACATTGGCTGCAGTGCACTGCAGGAAAAAAGGCCGAAACTTTGGCATCAATTGTAAAAATAAAGCTAGGATGTTGAAATTTTACATACACCTAAGATAGACTAAGTTAGAATTTCCAATTTGTTTTCTCTACGATTAGACCATGCCTTTTCCCCGCCTCCTTGTTACTTATTAATTCAATTATAAGTGCTTTAGACATAATTTTTACTATTATTTAACATAAAACTTACAGCACATATCTTTAGATAAAAATAATTAAAGTAAGTCATCATATAATACAAAAACATAAAAGTGAATGACAATCCATTTATACCCTGTAAAATAAAAAAAAAAAACAGACTAAAAATTTGTTTTCTTGTTCACTCATAGCATATTTAGAAAATTAACATCAATAATATTAATATTTAATCAACTTGTCTGGATCATGTTTATCTTCGTCTTCATTTTTATACTCTGAACCCATTTTAAATGGGAAATCAGGGTATAATGGTTTTGTTATAATGTATGTAACAGGCAGAAGGAGGCGTGGCAGACCCCACAAAGTATATATATTCTTGATCAGTGTAACGAGCGGAGTTGATTTAGCCCTGTCCGTCTGTCTGTCTGTCCGTCCGTCTGTCAGTATGTTTGAACGCGTCGATTTCAGAAGATATAAGAGCTAGAGACTTTTGAGAATTTTTTCCTAGGTCCGTGTATACCAGGCGCATATAAAGTTTTGGCGTTTTTTGTTATCGATTGAAAACCTTGTCGAAAATCAGTAATAAAATTATATCTCCAACATCTTTAAAGTTAGAGTCTCCAAACTTTAATTGTATACTTATATGTATTTTATGAAATTTCGGGTTTAGTTCAAGTTTACCCCCCACCCCTTTATATTCTTTGTAATAGTATTCTTTGTAAATAGTATAAATGTATTACATATATATTTTCCAGATATAAAGTACGTTTCCAGTTAATGTTCTAGCATTAATAACTAGTTCCTTTTTTTCTGTTCACAGATAAAGCAAATAGAAAAATCTATTCATGTGGGCGAATACCAAATAAGAGAGCATCAACAATTTTGGATAATGCTTCAAAATCATTTTGTAAATTTAACCCATAAAAGAAGCGATCAGCTACATGAAATTCAGGTGACTAGAAAACGTAAGTATATGCTTCCAAGAAAACAGAGATTATTATCTCAGAGTATAGCTTTAAGCTATGAACTGTGAAATGGTATGGATATGTTGATATCCCTTTTCTCATTTGGATGGACACTCCTATCTCAGGAAGTACTTTTGCTGTCACGATAATATTGTAACATAATAATAATATACTAATATAATTTTTTTCAACCCCCGAAAGAGCACACTTTCTTGTTAACATTGAATATCAATGAAATTTCTTTGAATTTGGTTTAACTTTTATTTTCAGAATTATCGATCATAAAGCAAAAATCATTGAAGGTTGACCAAGAATTAGAAATATCTGAAAATAAGACAAGAGATCTAAGGCTAGATATTCAGAAGTATACCTCAAAATTGGAGCTATTGAATGAGAAAATATACACTAAACGAAAGAACCATGATATTGAAGAAAGCGAATATGAGCACGAACAGTTTGAGCTAAGCCAAAAACTGAAGGTAAATTTGTTGATCTGCTTCAGTTTCTGGAATATTACATTTAATTTATTTTCAGGATACCGAAATGAGTACATTAAAGTTGGAAAAAGATATTAATGAATTGTTAAATGAAATTGAACTAAGCAAGGACCTTGTACTCGATAGACATAGAGAAGCTCTTTCCTGGGAAACAAAGCATAAATTGATTGAGGAAACTATTGATTGGACTAAAACTGAGCGTTCATTAAACGGTGAAATAGGGGCAATGAAAATTGAAATTCATAGAATGACCATTCGCTTAAATCAACTAAAACGCGCACAGGAAAAATTGGTGCAAGATTTAGAGCATTGTGTGATGCATCGTGAACAAATTTTCGTAAATGCATCGGTGAAAGAACACGTTGATGCAAAAAAGAAGAAATATAAAAACGCATCCCAAGCCCAAATAAAGCTTGATGAAGTGCGCAACAAATCAAAAGCCATTCAAAATGAAATAATATTTCTTTCCGAAAAGCGCATTACTGATAACATTAATAATATTGAACGAATGGTATACATTCTACGAAAAAATCAAAACGATCTTAAAGAAGTTTCAAGTAAAGATGCATCTATTCGAGCTCAGATAGAAGATGCACTTCTCTTAAAACATTTTAATTTAGAGCAAATAATTCGCAAACAAAATCGTGCTAAGGCATTCCGTAAATTAAATCAAACAAAAGGACAACATAAAATTGTTAGATCAGAGAGCTCAATTGAACAGCAATTACAGGCTCAAATCGAAATGAATGATACTCTAATGGAAATTGTTCAAACATTAACTAATGATTATCCCGAGAAAAAATCTTTTTTTTCAAAACTGTTTAACTTCTTAAAAGAATGAAAATTCTTAAAATAAATTATAGTAATGTAAGATGTTATACCATAAACGAAGATTTCCTTTAACTGATTGAGTATTATGTCAAACTATAAACTTGATTTTTCCTTACCCGACGGGAAATTTATTAGATTTTTCCGTAATATATAGAGTTAAAGGCAGATGAATACATTCTCTCCAAAATCATAAAGAAATATAAAGATGGGATCTCATTGAAAACGGGAAATCAGGGCATAATGGTTTTCTAAAAATGTATGTAAGATCGACTAGGTTAGTTTCCTGATTAAGAACATTATAACATGGATATGCATGCATTTGCCAAAGTACAAGTCTGTAGTATTTAACGTCTTAATGGTGAGGGGGTGGATATAGAGGTGTGTCTAAATTTTAATAAAAATCTAATTTGTATAAAATACATCTAAATATATATTTAAAATTTGGAGACTCTAGCTTTAAAGATGTAGGAGAAATAATTAAATAGCTTATTTTCGATAATGTTTTCTATCGATAAAAAATAACGGGAAGAGTTAGCGATTTTTTTAGATAAACTCGATATCCTCTAGCTCTTATATCTTCTGAGATCGACGTGTTCAAACATAAGGACAGGGCTAGATCGAATCAGCTCGTCGCCCTGATGAAGAATATATATAGTTTGTAAGGTGCACCAAGCCGCCTGTTACATATTTTTAAGGAAACTAATATACCCTGATTTCCCATTTTCAATGGGTTCAGGGTATAAAACATAAGATTTGCTGACCACGTCCAACATTTCATTAAAAAATCAAATACACTAATCCGTACCTTATATCCATTTATAAATAGGAATTCTAGCCTATGTTTAGAAAATAAAATGTACCTATTCAGATCAATATAACAGTCCACAATATTTTGTGGGGCCCCGGCATGGGCTCATATTGCAAGTTATACAAAATAAAACATTAAAAATACTTTTTATATGTTTTTTGTGCTTGCATGCAACTGTATATGTATGTTCATATATGAACGGGTGCTAGGGATCGAAAATCGCATCCCATTTTGCCCACTGAGCTTAATCAGAAACAATATTTTTTTTTAATGCATTCTGATGGGTAAACGCACAATCATTGAAATAAAATCATCTACTTAAATGTAAGCGCGCCTCTTCAAATAAAACCCAAAATCGTTCACACCATTCTAAGTTGAGGTAGGCACACGCCAATGTTCGTCTCCCATGCATACATATAAACACATATACACACGCTTATGTAAAGGCAGACAGGCATATATATACATAAATGCTTCTACAAGCTATATACCACAATTGTGAGCATCATAATCAAATGTATATACATACATACATACATATGTATGTGAGCACTTCACAAGATCGACCAAATGCAAATGCTGCGATTGAAAATTGCTACAGACAGCCAGAGCCTCGCACACAGGCATACAAGTGCTCATAGTACATGTAGCATACTGTAAGTGTGTGTGTGTGCATATTTTTCACTCAGAAGAGAAGACATGGGTTCTTGCTGCGGCGAAATTTCAATTTTCGTGAGCTGCTGCTTGTGCTCACATGCATACATACATATACATATTTGAGAGAGGAGAGAGCATAGAGAGAGAGAGCAAGGGAAACATTCATCGCAGAGGGATCTTTTGTTCAACAGTCGACCATCTCGGCCGAGTGCATGAAGCGAAATGATTTTGTGTTCCCATATTTCAGGAGCCGAGCAAATACGAAGTGGTCTGGGAACTAAAACTAAAAAAGTGTGCAAAACGCTTTACACTACTTGTCCGGTCTATGTCCTTTGTGGTTAGTGACCTAATGCACATTCTATGTGTTCTTTGGTCAGTGGTAAAAGTTAATCATATTTTTCGATAGCTCATTCGATAACTTTTTTATCGACAATAATCGTAAAATTGATTTTGTTTCTTCGGTCTAATATGAACACTTTTAGACCTGGAGACTTCAGATTTACTGTGTATTTTCTGAATTCGAAGATTTTTTAATTTACAGATTTTGGATACCACGCCCCCTTCGCTCCCAATTTTTAAGTACTAGAGATTTGTGCTATGGAATGTACACACATTCTAACCATATAAGCACGCTCTGAATGTTTCATAAAGATAGTCCTACTACAAGAGAAATTATTCAACTAGTAAATTCTCATAATATTTTCCACACTGCAGTGCAGCCCAAGCACTATCGCTGCTAACTACGCAGTCAGCACAGAGCGTTCATATTATACGTGCGTGTGGAGAATGAGTAGATTATCAGCTTGGAGGGTTCAGGGTATCTCCTAGTCGAGCAGTCTGGATTGCAGCCTTCTTATTTGTTTATAAATAATTTACTTACTATGTTTATATTATATTTTGGATACCTTTGCTTTTAAAATTTGCAAAAAGTTTCTGTTTGAGCAAATACAATGATTTTAACATTATTATCACGGTTTAAAAAGCTTATGAAGATAGCCCATCTAATTAATTTCCGATAGTAATACCATGCGTTCGCGTACATTTTCAAAAAAAAAAATATATATATATATCCTCAAATATCATTTTTCGCAATAACTGTCTACAATAGTAGGTAAACAGAGAATTACTCTATATACTAAAAACCAACTATTAGCAAGTGCCAAATTTCAAAAAGATATATTTTGATTTTGTATAAAAAATCAATTATCGATATATTAAATATAGCTTCAGATATTATCCGCCACTATGAGGCAAGAGAGCGCATGCGCTGTTTATTAGTTGCTTTTGTTATTCAGGCGAATCAAATTATAAAATAAAGATTTGCATTCATATTTCATTCATGATATATGAAAATTTTCTATTTAAGTGTTAAAACTCATCTCGTATATCTACGCAATTAATGAGTAAAAGTGGGCTGAGGTATGATATATATAATACTATAGATTTACGAAATTTAAATAATGTTACATATACATACGTATGTATATACATATATCTTATCTCATAGATATGCTTATTTACATATATTTTCAAGAACGTGAGATACAAATATATTGATATATATTGATAATAAATTGTTTGATAAAAAAGATTGATAATAAATGTGTAGAATATAGTTCTCCAGATAAACACTTTCGTTTGAATCATTTGCAAAGCAATAATTCAAAAAATTATTAAATTGGTAGCAAAAAAAAATTTTATGATGGATGCTGTGACCGCTGAATTTTTTTTTCGACCTTTCATATGGGTTTAGCCACATGATGGAAAAATAAAAAATGGGGCAAATAAGCTCAATAAGTCAAATCACTTAAAAAATACATTGAACGAAATTTAAAAATTTTAAATTGCATCGAGTTAAGCGATCAGCATTAGTTATGTCGTTTTATTAAAGTTACCTGATTTAATATAAAGTTTCGTGAACTCCCTATTATATTTAATTAGTATTGATTAGTAGATTGAAATAACAACACATTATTATTAATTGTTATTTATCGATAATGTTCTACTTGGATATTAATTTGTACATATGTATATCATATAAATTAAAAATAAAAATTTTTGTTGAGAAAAAAGTTAGTTTACTTAAAACTGAGCGAAATTATTTTTGTGGGGATATTTTGACTCTTGACATTTAATGGACATATTGGTCAATTATAAAGTAAAACTAGGGGAGGTTTATATGTCATTTGATTATATCTGATCATTTTTAATTTATATTTTACTTACTTAAAAATATAATCGGAAAACCATGTTGTTTTCTAAATTTAGCTTCGCGTTTCTATAAATAAACGGCTAAAGAGGCCAACCTACAGTTTTGAGTGATTTTTTTTTTTAATCTGAATATTGATTAACCCAAGATGCCGTCATGCAGTCTGCAAATACATGAGACAAGTCGGCTATTCAATGGGAAGCTGTCTTGAGGGTAACCTGCTATTGAATTATTTGGTTATCGATTTTAAGATCTCAGAGTGCCTATTCTAATTTTTATACCTTGAACCCATTGAAAATGGGAAATCAGGGTATAATGGTTTTGTGAAAAGTATGTAACAGGCAGAAGGAATCATCGCAGTCCCCATAAAGTATATATATTCTTGATCAGGACGACGAGCTGAGTCGATATCGCCCTGTCCGTCTGTCCGTCCGTCCGTCCGTCCGTATAAGCAAAAAGATCTCAGAAGATATAATAGCTAGAGAGCTGAAATTTGGCATACATACTCGTGTATACCATAGGCAGTTCAAGTTTATCATATTTTTTCGATAGCTCATCCGATAACTTTTTTTATCGAGAATAATCAAAAATCGACATGGTATTTTCAGCCTAATTTAAACACTTTTAGACCTGGAGACTTCAAATATGCGTTGTATATAAAGTTAATGGATACAAAGATTTTGTAATCTACAGATTATGGATACCACGCCATCAACAAATAAATTCTCATAATATTGTCCACACTGCAGCGCAGCCCAAGCGCTGTCGCTGCTTACTGCGCAGCTAGCAGAGCGCGTGCTTATAAGTGCATGTGTATGTATGTGGGCATAAAAGAAGTCCAGAATGATTATAATATCAGCTTGGAGGGTTCAGGGTATCTCCTAGCCGAGCAGTCTCGACTGGAGCCTTCTTACTTGTTTATACAGTGCTATCATATTTATAACCCACAAAAATTTTTCGCAAATGACACATTCCCTCAAAATCTTAAAAAAGGAGTAGTTCAATATTTGGATTATGAATGAAAAACAACTTTTCCACTTAAAATGAACGGTTTAATAACAATGAAAAAAGACCCATTTGCTGTATCAAAATTATAGACCAATTTCATGTTTTGGTAAAAAAACCAAATCCGAAATTGTTGCGGGATGATGGAAAAACGAATATTAATATTTAGTGAGGATTCTATTTGCCTTAGTTAACTCAAAAATTTTCTTCCTCATTGAAGTCACTAAATTTAATAAAAGGTCCTTTTCGAAACCTTGCCATTCATTTAGAATTTGGTGATTCTTGGCATACACCCGTCTTGCAAGAATGACCCAAACATTTTCCATCGGGTTGAGATCTGGAGAATATGCTGGCCAGTCAAGGACATCAAAAAGACATTCCTCGAAAAACTCCTTTTACGTCTGCTCAAGGATTAAACCCAACAGAACCATCCAGGCTACATTTCTTCTCATCGGAAAATATGACCTGTTAGGGTAAAAATTTATAGATATACTGCGCGCCAAAAGAAGATGATTCAAACGCACTTATGTCTTTGGACAAAGTCGAGCATCCTTGTGGCGACTTAGCAACATGGCTGCTTTCTTCAATCATCGCTGACACAGATCCGCCCACATTTGAGGCCAAGGCTCTACAAGAGGTTGAGCTGTTGCTGGCTTTGTTAATAATTTTGTGTTTATCGCGCTCACTTGGCAAGCAAAATTTTAATTGCACGTCGACTTATTTTCAAGTTTTGTCATAAAACTTTCGTGAAATACTCGAAAGAGACTCTCCTAAGTAAGAAAGAATGAAAGTAAGAAAATACGATCCTTTTCATAATCAGATATTTGTTTTCCAAGTGGCCTTTTTTTTAAATCATGTAAATTTAGTTCATTACAATGTCTGTAAATCCAAAAGTGTGCTCCGCACTTAATAAAGTTTAATTTGATACTGTTGGCTATAATTATAATAGACAAAAATGCAAGCAAAGATGCGAGCACACAGCTAAAGTTAACGGTTCTTTCTTAGTTTTCTATAAATAGACCACAAATTGCGGTAAATTCTACTGAACATGCTTCTGTCAACAAAGTACAGCAAAATTGATTTTTGAAAAACCTTATAAATGTTGTTAAAATTGGTTCAAACTTTAAGCTGCTTGGTGGGTTATACACACTGTACGTTTATTAATTCGCACGAAATTTTAATTTGCATATTATTATCAAAATTATTGATCTCTTTAATTTAGAAAATATAGCGAAATATCCAGTTTTGCACATAATTATACTAGGCCTTTAAACCTCCAAAAATTGATTTGTGATCAAAAAGATATTTAAGTTATATATCTATTTTAACGAACATCTATCATTTTTAGTAATATCTGTTAAACATGGACAACATGGAAATATCAACGGAGCCATCTTTGCTTGAAGTCGAATTGCCACAAACCCTTCTTGAATCACCATCAGTTTCCACATTTTTACCAGATGAAGAAGCTTCAATTTGTCCATTGCTTTCAAGCAACACCGCTTTAGGCCAAACCTTAATATCCCACCCACTCAGTCCTAACGTTGTTCCAAGCGATATTACCTCATCTAATATAAGTAATACCGACTGCAAAGCCGAAACAAGCTCTTCTGGAAGTAGTACAGGAATAGCAATGGAGACGACGGCCAGCCTTTTTAACAAAGTTAACTATCATCATCTACAAAACAACAACATTACAACTCAGGTAATTAGAGAGATTCATAAAGTCCTGTACAATCGCGTTTTCACTGTACTTGCATTTTATATTCTGTGCCCACTCAAAATGATTAACCAATCATCGATTTAGCTATATCTATAAATCTGTCAGTTTGTATCTTTTAACCCGTCGATCTCGAAAATAATAAGATACTTTAAGACAGAATTTGATTAATATTATGAGAGGCTTCAACAGTAACTTATCTATAAAATTGCTCTAGATAAAAAATATGTTTTTCTTCCTATTATTTTTATACCCTGAACCCATTTTCAATGGGAAATCAGAGTATAATGGTTTTGTTGAAATGTATGTAGCAGGCAGAAGGAGGCGTGGCAGACCCCACAAAGTATATATATTCTTGATCAGGGCGACGAGTTGAGTCGATTTGGCCCTGTCCGTCTGTCTGTCCGTCCGTCCGTCTGTCCGTATTTTTTTTTAATGTTCGTATTTACAGCACGGATATCAAGTTTATCAGTAAAAATCGATAACTCATCCCGTTCTTTTTTTTTTATCGATACATCTTTAAAGAAAAAGTCTCCAAATTTTAAATGTATACTTGTATGCATTTTGTACAATTTTGGTTTTTGATCAAATTTACCCCGCACCCCTATATCCACCCCCTCACCATCACATTTGTAAAAGGCGTATTTCAAATATTAGGGACTTGTGATTTGTCAAATACATGCATATCTATGTTATATTCATAATTTAAAAGTTTCATGAAGATAGTCCATCCACAAGTTATTAAGACGCGAAAAATTATTGAAATATCTATTGCTCCAAGGGTTCAGGGGATCTCGTAGTCGGGCAGTCTCGACTAGAGCTTTCTTACTTGTTTTATTTATGCCGCGATAAGCGATGCGATGCGATGCGACAATAAGCGAGAAAGCTCTACATGCAGATTTACATATAATCGCTTAAAACATGTCAGAGTGCAAGCGAAGCGAGAAGAGAGCCAAAGCAGGAAGTAAAGCGTAAAGTAAAAGTAAAGTTGCGAGAAAGCATTCCTGAATCGTTTTCTCGCTTTATCGCATGATAAAGCTTTTCTGATACGTGTGTTTTCGTTGCGTGCTGAGTTTAAATAACCGTTGGTTAGTAGGTGAAATATATTCTTTTTGACAATTCAAGCAATATTTCTCTCTTTCACTCTGACATGCCATCGCTTTGCAAATCGCTACGATAATTCTCGCTTATAGCATCGCATCGCTTATCGCGGCCACTCTGACATCAGCCTTACATATAATTTTTGGTGAAACTTTACCCAATATTGATACGACAGGCAATTTATTTTGTGAAAGAGTATAAACATCGAGTATACGTAGAGCCATTTGGGGTTTATTTATTGTACTTTTTATCAGGAAGCCAGCGCTCACTGTTTAAAAGTGAGCAGAAGGAAATCCAAGGACACACCCTCTTTTGTATCTTGGAATTGGCCACTGATTCGGAAATGTACATTTTTCGTATTCGTCTCTGCAATTTTGGCAATATGCTCGATAGTCGTTGCAAAAATAGTCAGTATGCCAAAAACATGTAATCCAAAGTAAGTAAAATCTATTCATAAAATCTTAAAATAACTATCTTCTATTTTGCTTCAGAACTGCTTGGTATCGCGGAAGCGTTTTCTATGAAATAGATCCTGCCTCCTTCAAAGACACTAATAATGATGGAATTGGCGATATTAATGGAATAATAAACGAAATAGATTATTTTGTTAATTTAGAAATATCTGGAGTACGACTCAACTCTATTTTTTCATCACATTATGTCAGCTATATTAATGCTACATCGATAAATATAATAAGACCTGAACTAGGAAACCTGAATAGTGTAAGAAATTTGGCTAAACTCTTACACTCCCACAATCTGACTCTTTTATTAGATTTACCGCTGCAACATGTGATTGCTGCTGGAAAAGATTCTGAAGCTCTTGATGTTGTTTCTAAATCGATTCTACATTGGATTAACCAGGGAGTGAATGGGTTTTATTTAAAGGGACTGGAATCATATACAAATACTGGAGTACTCTTAACCTATTTGTCATCTTGGAAACGTATACTCGGGCCAAACAGAGTACTTATAGTAGGAGAATATCTTTTGAAAAATAAATCAAAACCAGAACTATCTGCCATGTTTGAGCATATTGATTTGGTTGACTTTGTTTTAGATATTGAAAAAAATTCGCAAAATTTAAAAAAGTTCACAGATAATATATTGTCAGAAATGCCAATTGGTGACGACAAAACTTGGGTTCAGTGGTCGATCGGAGGAAATTTCTTTGACAGGCTTAACACTAGTCAGCCAATTATTTCGAAACTGTTTGCGGCAACAATTATGCAGCTAATTTTGCCAGGGACCCCAAATATAATGCACAGACACGAAATCTTGATTGCTCAAAGAAAAAATCATACCTATTCAGGACAAACTACTCAACTAATGAATGATGAATTATTGAATCGCGCAATGAGCATGAAATCATTGGATGAACTAACTATGGTACATAGGATGATATCATTACGTGAACGTTCACCATCAATTTACAAAAAAGTTATTTGTAAATCAGATATAAATAAACCAAACACTCAAATACTGACTCACAGCAGTGCCGATATTTTGATAATAGTGCGAAATTATCCACGTAAAAACTCATTCGTATCAATAACAAATTTCGGGAATACCAAAGTTAATTTAGATTTAACGTCAAATTTTTATAGTGGAACGAGAATGCTTATTGTTGGATCTGCTGAAAAAATATACTTTAAACAATTTTTAATTAATGCATTTAACACGATTGTAGTCAAATTGGATAAATAGAAGCTGATATTGCAAATGAGATATATTATTTTTTAAATTATGTATGTTATCGAATTGAAAAAAAAATATAATAATAAATTGTTATACATTAAACTAAAATTATCACATCCAAAACCCTCTCAAACTAATTTTAAAATCTAAATGCGCTTTTACACATAATATATTTTATTATCATAATCGATCAAATTATCATGTCATATACTGGTAGGCTTCAACTTTATTTTTTAATTTAATCCACTCAGTTACATACGTTTTTATGTTTTGATTTTACCTCATATTTGCTATTAGGATCATCCCCAGTAGAGTATACTTCAATTTGTAATATGAACGAAGCCACATGTTAAAATTTATTTAAAATCTTGTCAGTTTAGCAGTCGTATTAGTAAGCCGATAAATATTAATTATTAAGTTTCAATACTCTTGGTAAAATTTTCCCGATCCGCCCACTAGGGGCGTGGCAAATCGGAAAATGCATTTTACGATATATCGGAAATCATGTTACTTGAAGAGCGTCGACCACCCAAGATCACGAGCTATGGCGGATGTATCTCCGCCCATTGGGGGCGTGGCACGTGAGCTGATGTTTCGATTCTATAAAGATGGGTGAAAAAATTATATATCTACGCCTACTAGGGGCGTGGCATATCGGACCTGCAGATATAGTGATTTTTCCAATTCTGCTATTTTTTAGGCACTATTGTCCTGATATTTTGTATATATACGCGGGTTGACCACCCAAGTCCAACGAGCTATGGTAGATATAAAACAATGCAAAGACGAATCAATCGCAGCTGAGATGCTTAGAATATTATTGAGTAGAGGTGGGCACGGGCCGACTTTTTTGCACCCGACCCGATCCGCCCACGGTCAAAAGTTCAAAATTTTATCCGTACCCGAAAGCAAAAAAAAAAAAATTCATACTCGCAACCAACCCGCCCCAACACTTACAAAAAATTTAATTTTCTAAAATTGCAACAAATTTGTTGTTCTCAAACATAACAATTTAATTCTTAAAGATTATTATACTATTTACAGAAATATTACATGTTTTTATATATCAAAAAAGGAGCATATTACGATTTGCGCTTAATAGCCTTGCTCGCCTTTTAGAATTTTTCCAAAAGAGGAGAATACTCGCTCGCTTATTGCACAGCTTACCGGAATACATAAAATATTTTTTGCCACAATTTAAGGTCCTTTGCCTCCTGCCAAAAATCTAAGATTGACAAGTTTGAATTATAGCGTGTGGCATAATATTTATCAATTTCTAAGTCAATTGCATTTTTGCCAGGTTCGTCAAGTTTTCTTTTTTTATACCCTGAACCCATTTTCAATGGGAAATCAGGGTATAATGGTTTTGTTAAATGTATGTAACAGGCAGAAGGAGGCGTGGCAGACCCCACAAAGTATATATATTCTTGATCAGGACGACGAGCTGAGTCGATGTAGCCCTGTCCGTCTGTCCGTATGTTTGAACGCGTCGAGTCGATATAAGAGCTAGAGACTTGAAATTTTTTTCCTAAGTCCGTGTATGCACGCGCATATCGAGTTTTGCTTTAAATATCGATAACTTGCTCTGTTATTTTGTTATCGATTAAAAACATTTTCGAAAACCAGTAAACCAGTACATCTTTAAAGCTAGAGTCTCCAAATTTTATATGTATACTTATATGCATTTTTTACAATTTCGGTTTTTGTCAAAATTTACCCGATAAAAACCCGGTCCGTGCCCACCTCTATGCTAGAGTACGCATTTATGTGTACATACATACACACATACAAATGAGCGCATCTATAAGGCTGGAATGCTTGATGCTATGCGTGAAAATTTATATATACATATTTACATTTATGTATATGTGCATATGTATTTGAAGAAGAAACAAATTTAAACTTATAAAATTATTCGACTAAGAAACAGAAAAGTATTAAGTGACATTTATTCAAGCTCGCACCTTCCCAATAAAATATATATTTTATAAAAAACGAAATATGTATGAAACAAGTAAGAAGACTCTAGTCGAGACTGCTCGACTAGGAGATACCCTGAACCCTCTAATCTGATATTCTAATCAGTCTGCACTGCTTTTCGACACACATACATATACACACACGTATTAGAATGCGCTCTGCTAACTGCGCTTGGGCTGCGCTGTAGGTAACATTATAAGAATTTATTTGTTGAATAATTTAATTTCTATACGTACAATCTTAATGAAACTTTCAGGGCGTAATCATGTGGTGAAAATGTATGTACATTCCAAAGCACAAGTCTCTAGTACTTGAAATACGCCTTGTACAAAGGTGAGGGTGAGGGGGTGGATATAGGGGTGGGGGGTAAATAACAATAAAAATCGAAATTATATAAAATACATATATGTCTACATTTAAAATTTGCAAGCTCTAGCTCTAAAGGTGTAGGAGATAAATTTAAATAACTAGCTTTTGATAAGGTTTTTAATCGATAATAAAATATCGGGAGTAGTTATCGATATAAAAAGAAAAACTTGATATGCGCGTGATATACACGGACCTAGGAAAAAAAATTTCAATACATACGGACGGACAGACAGACGGACAGGGCCAAATCGACTCAGCTCGTCGTCCTGATCAAGAATATATATACTTTGTGGGGTCTGCCACGCCTCCTTCTGCCTGTTACATACTTTTAACAAAACCATTATACCCTGATTTCCCATTGAAAATGGGTTCAGGGTATAAAAAAAAAATAATAACATCGAAGGGGTTTCGAACCTTCCCCCGTACTCTAACATAACTTATGCCGCCTTTAGCATCCGCGCTACTGCTTTGCTTGATCGGCCAGTTGCTAAAATAGAATAACTTTATAACCGAGCGTCATCTGAAAAAACTACAGTAACGGCTAGAAAATCCAGAAATCAATTGAAATTCTAAGAATATGAGAAAAGACGCGCTTCTGTCTGTACGCATAGAATAGACGATGAGTGTGTGCACATATATGGGAAAATCGCGCTGATCTGCTGCTAGCTTGAAGCCGGTATCCAATATATGGATATAAATATATAATAAAAATCAAAATTGTATAAATGATATATGTAATTTGACGATCCTAGCTGCAATGATTCACTATATAAAAAAGGCAATAGCTATCGATGATTTTCCAATTTTAATGAGATCATGTCCTGTTTTTTGTTGCGCACTAGACTTGAAAAATGCACTATATACTCTGGTTGACAGCGTTTGGGCTGTGAATAAGTATTCTGCAATCGGTATCGCCTGACTGCAACGTTCTTACTTGTTTAGTATTGGTTGTTGGGTGGAATCTATTAAATATAATATGATCTATTTTAGTTGAACGCTCGAAACAGACTTTTTTCAAACCTAATCATTTTGCATGTGCGGCGTGGAATCCAAAATCTCAATATTACACAATTTTATATTTTTCATATGCCTCTATTTATCATAGTTAAACAAGTAAGAAGACTCTAGACGAGACTGCTCGACTAGGAGATACCCTGAACCCTCTAATCTGTTATTCTAATCAGTCTGCTTTTCTTTTCGACACACATACATACACACGCACGTATTAGAACGCGCTCTGCTAGCTGCGAGGTAAGCAGCGACTGCGCTTGGGCTGCGCTGTAGTGTGGGCATTATAAGAATTTATTTGTTGAATAATTTAATTTTTAGACGTACAATCTTAATGAAACTTTCAGGGCGTAATCGTATGGTGAAAATGTATGTACATTCCAAAGCACACGTCACTAGTACTTGAAACACGCCTTTTACAAAGGTGAGGGTGAGGGGGTGGATATAGGGGTGGATATAGGGGTGGGAGGTAAATTACAACAAAAATCGAAATTATATAAAGTACATATAACTCTACATTTGAAATTTGCAAGCTCTAACTCTAAAGGTGTAGGAGATATAATTAAATAACAAGCTTTCGATAAGGTTTTTGATCGATAATAAAATATCGGGAGTAGTTATCGATATATAAAGAAAAACTTGATATGCGCGTGATATACACGGACCTAGGAAAAAAATTCAAGTCTCTAGCTCTTATATCTTCTGAGATCGACGCGTTCATACATACGGACGGACGGACGGACGGACAGACAGACGGACAGGGCTAAATCGACTCAGCTCGTCGCCCTGATCAAGAATATATATACTTTGTGGGGTCTGGCACGTCTCCTTCTGCCTGTTACATACTTTTAACAAAACCATTATACCCTGATTTCCCATTTTCAATGGGTTCAGGGTATAAAAAAAATAAATTTGAATGATGAGTTTACTCACATCTGTTCAAAATTGGAATTTTTATAGTTCGATAGAAAATGGAGTTGAATCCGGGCAGATAGGCTTAAAACGTCTAGATGGTCATCAACCAATTAAATTATGCTGTGAATCAATCAGTATCATAATGCCTAGTGTAATAAGGCCCATGGGCGATAAGACACATATGTATTTTGCGTCCTAAAGCCCACGGACGCAATGACACTCTATGATGAAAACTCAAAGAGTATATGTGTGTAAATCTAATGTGCATTAGTTGAAAAAGTATCCGACTTTATTGCAAACAAAAGGAAAGTCAGTTACTAAATATGCTTAAACCATCGGGATGTTGAAACCTTACCACATTATTTCAAAACTATTAAGTTCAAGACACATGATAATTAAATACAGTATGTTTCTAAAAGAATTTCGTTGCATGTATTGCGATGTCTGCCGACAATCGTTGCATATGCCATCAATTTATTACCTTTGTCAGCATTCATTCCATAATGACATCGGATGTGGGTTTTGTGGTACTGATTTAGAACACCTTAAATTAGATGATTAATAACTCTTTAATGTTGGTGTCAGAGTGGCCGCGATAAGCGATGCAATGTTATAAGCGATTATATTCATGATTGCCTGACATACTTTTCCACACTGCCTATTTTTCCCAACAAATGTACATAACATTTCTTTCATCAATATTTAATGTTTTTATGTCCACAAACTTAAATTGAACTATATGGATGTTTTTAACATTCTCCACCAGTAACTTATTTCTTTCGTCTGACCACTGTGTCTTAGAAAGAAAAAAAAAACTTTCGAAATTTGCGCATTATGCGCTGCAGGATTTGAGCTATTTTTGATACTTCCGAGTAACAGCACGAGTGTACGTTTGTTGCAAAAAACTGTATTACCTTATCTGTGTTGTTTTTATACCCTGAACCCATTTTCAATGGGAAATCATGGTATAATGGTCTGTCCGTCCGTCTGTCCCTATGTATGAACGCGTCGATTTCAGAAGATATAAGAGCTAGAGACTTTTTTTAAATGTCCGTATTTACAGCGCGGATATCAAGTTTATCACTAAAAATCGATAAATCATCCCGATTATTTTTATCGATAAAGCATTATCGAAAATCAGTTATAAAATTATATCTCCTACATCTTTGGAGCTACAGTCTCAAAATTTTAAATGTATATTTATATGCATTTTATACAATCTCGGTTTTTGTTGAAATTTACCCCCCACCCCTAAATCAACCCCCTCACCCTCACCTTTGTAAAAGGCGTATTTCAAACACTAGAGACTTGTGCTTTGACAAGTGCACGCATATTATTGTTATAAAGAAATACCCACACACACACTAACAGACACATATAGGCACACACGCATAAACACGCATGGCTGCATGTCGGCTTACTGGGAACTTAATTGGTTGATAACTTATCTTATGGATGTACTTTCCTCATGAAACTTTCAGATCGTGATTATAACCTTAAAGTGCGTCCATTAGCCAAAACACAACTCTCGAAATTGTATAAAATGTATCTAAATATATACAGTAGAATCCGGTTATAGCGACACTCAAGGGACCGTCGATTTTACGTCGCTATACCCGGAGGACGCTTTAACTAAATTAAAAATTTTTAATCAAAACAACCATTTTTTAAAAAATTTTTTCAATAACATGGTTTAGAATCATTTTTGTGACGTCGGCATTGTACTTTGTCTCTCTCCCTCTCTCTGTCTTAGCAGCATTTGTGGCGTTGCTACGCACACAAGCATCAATACATACATGTTACATTTCTAACAGAGTATTTTTATGCTGAAATTTGTTGCCATTATTATTTTTTTTTTTTTATCACGTCGTAATAACCGGTGATTGACTCAAAAATATGAAGAAAAAAAATCGTCGGCATAAGCGGATTGTCGTTAAAAGCGGAGACGTACTAAGCGGAGGCTCTTTCATATAAGTTTGTATGGGGACCAACCAAGACATCGAATTTTCGTCGATATAACCGGTTGGACGCTTTTAGCAGAGTCGTTATAGCCGGATTCTATTGTATTTAAAATTTGGAGACTAGCTTTAAAGATGTAGGAGATATAATTTAATAACTGATTTATAACTGATAAGGTTTTTATCGATAGCAAAGAAACGGAATGAGTTATCGATTTTTGGAGACAAACTCGATATGCGCGCTATATATACCTACATTTAAAAAAATCTGAAGTCTCTAGCTTACATCTTCTGAAATCGATGCGTTCGTATATGTACTTTATGGGGTCTGCGATGATTCCTTCTGCCCGTTACATACTTTTCACAAAACCATTATAGCCTAAATTCACATTTTCAATGGGTTCAGGGTCTAAAAATAGAAATAGCTTTGAAACAAAATGTTACTTAAGCTTGAATTGTGAAAAAGAACATATTTCACCTACTAACCGACAGTTATTTAAGCTCAGCACTTAACAAAAACACATCGCAACTCGCTTTACTCTTCGCTTTGGCTCTCTTCTACATGTAAATCTGCATGCAGAGCTTTCTCGCACACTGTCGTTCAATATTATCGCAGCGCTTATCGCAGCCAATCTGATATTTGCCTAATACATTTCATTTTGATTTTGATTTCCCATTTTCAATGGGTTCAGGGTATATTTAAAAATTAAGTATAGTGGGAGGTCATACAAGAACCTTCCAACGGTCGAGCGTTTCAAACGTAAAAATTATGCAATTCCATTACTAATATTCTCTTTGTGCAAGAGGCCGGTTCCGTTATTTTTACTGTTAATTGTGTTTAATTGTGCCCTGTGTGTTAATTGTGCCCTGAACCCCGACTTTAAATTTAGTTGATATTCCAATTATACATATGACGCTTCTTTTATGTAAAAGATATAAGTAAAAAAGCTGTAGTCGAGACTGTTTGACTACTTAATTTCTATTTACACAAAAGACAAAAAAGGTGCGCACGCACGCATGACCAGGCATGGTCTTACTACGAGATATTATTATACCCTGAACCCATTTTCAATGGGAAATCAGGGTATAATGGTTTTGTTGAAAAGTATGTAACAGGCAGAAGGAGGCGTGGCAGACCCCACAAAGTATATATATTCTTGATTAGGGTGACTAGCTTAGTCGATTTGGCCCTGTCCGTCTGTCTGTCTGTCCGTATGTATGAACGCGTCGATCTCAGAAGATCTAAGAGCTAGAGACTTCAAATTTTATTTTTTAATGTCCGTATTTGCAGCGCGGATATCGAGTTTATCATTAAAAATCGATCAATCATCCCGATCTTTTTTTATCGATAAAAAAACCTTATCGAAAACCAGTTATAAAATTATATCGTCTACACCTTTATTGCTAGAGTCTCCAAATTTTTAATGAACGGTTTTTGTTAAAATTTACCCCCCACTTCTATGTCCAGCCCCTCACCCACATATTTGTAAAAGGCGTATTTCAAATACTAGAGACTTGTGCTTTGGCAAATACATGCATATCCATGTTATAATCATAATCATGAAGATCGTATGTCCACAAAAAAAGTTATTAAACAATTAAGTTCTCATAGTAAGCGCACAGTGTATAGTAAGCAGCAGTGTATGTATGCCTGTGTGTGCATGCGCGTGTGTGTGCGTGTTTCTTGTGTAAGCTGAAAGACGCGAAAAATTATTGAAATAGCTATTGCTCCAAGGATTCAAGGGATCTCGTAGTCGAGCAGTCTCGACTAGAGCTTTCTTACTTGTTCTAAACTAAATTCTTGTCTCGACACAAACTTCTTCAAGTTTTTATTTTGTCAATATGACTATTTTTTTTATCAGGTCGGGACACCGGGACATTACCTCCAAAAGGACTGATGGTCATCCTGTATATTAACAAATTTTCTAACTATATACGAATGTTCATCATTACTTTTGATAATTGACAGTTCAAGTGTAATTGAGAGCAAATACATACATACATATGCTGTAGACCAGACTGCTCGACTACGACATCCCCTGAACCTTTCGAGAAACTGATATTTTAATAATTATTTGTGTGTTTCTGCTAACACAAGAAATACCCACACACACACTAACAGACACATATTGGCACACACGCATAAACACGCATGGCTGCATGTCGGCTTACTGGGAAATTAATTGGTTGATAACTTATCTTATGGATGTACTTTCCTCATGAAACTTTCAGATCGTGATTATACCCTTAAAGTGCGTCCATTAGCTAAAACACAACTATCTAGTATTTGAAATACGCCTTTTACAAAGGTTTGGGTGAGGGGTGGATACATTAACAAAAATCGAAATTGTATAAAATGTATCTAAATATATACATATATATAGAATCCGGTTATAGCGACACTCAAGGGACCGTCGATTTTACGTCGCTATACCCGGAGGACGCTTTAACTAAATTAAAAATTTTTAATCTTACTTGTTGTCTAATATGGTTGTTGAAAAATATCAATATATCGATATATTTTTCAACAAAAATATATTTATACCCGAATATCTTTGTTGCCCAAATATCGAATATTTTTGCAATTCGAACCAAAAATCGTTCACACAATTCTAAATTGCGGTAGGCACACGCCAATGTTCATGTCCCATGCATACACACATACACACACGCGCATGTAAAGGCACATAGGCATACAAATGCTTCTACAAGTGATATCCCATAGTTGTGAGCATCGCATCCCGCGTACACGCAATCAAAGGTATATACATACATGCATACATACATATGTATGTGAGCACGTCACAAAATCGACCAAATGCAAATGCTGGGATTTAAAATTGCTATAGGCAGCAAGAGCTTCGCACACAGGCATACAAATGCTCATAGTACATGTAGCAGACTGTAAGTGTGTGTGTGTGCATGCTCGTCGCGAAAAATTTTCATTATGCGCATCAACGCTTTCATACCCTTCCCACAAATAATAACGAAAACGCATGGCAAACGGCTTGAAGAATACTCTTCACTCAGAAGGGAACACATGGGTTCTTGCTGCGACGAAATTTCCATTTTCGTGAGCTGTTGCTTGTGCTCACATGCATACATACATATAAATATTTGAGAGAGGAGAGAGCATCGAGAGAGAGAGAGAGAGAGCAAGGGAAACATTCAGCGTAGGAGGATCTTTTGTTCAACAGTCGACCATCTCGGCCGAGTGCATGAAGAGATGTAATTTTGTGTTCCCATCAGGGTGACCGCGCCGGGCCAAACGAAAAATACCAATTTGGTCTCAAAAATATACTATAAAATACTATTTAAAATTTTACAAAATACCACTATAAATACCATAACAAATAAATCGTCTGGAAATCCAAATTATATGTAAAAGTAATAACTGACTTATTATATATAGAAAAAATAAGGGTTTCCCATTGCAAAAAATGTTTATTGTTTATTTCATTTTAAAAATTAATAATATTTCAGTCCAACATAAAACTAGAACAATATGCATTCGTATTCAATTCCATATTCCAATATATTTTTAAAGTCTTAAAATTAATTAAATGCTTAAAATTCATTTTGTAACATTTTCTTAAAATAAAATAATAAAGGAACTTCTTTGTTCAGTCTTGCTAGTTTCTCTTAAGATCATTTAATTATATTTACTAGCCTTCTTCGTCAGAGCAGCTTAAATTCAATTTGTTGAAATTTTTACATAACATTTGTTCATTGGGCTTAAAATTATTGCACCCATTTTCGCGCAATGATTGTTTTACATGTAATATATGTGATACATTTATATTTTGAAAGCGGTTTCGATTTTTCGTTTTGATTAAATTAATTTGAGAGAATATGCGTTCACACGACGCATTAGAAACGGGCAAAATTAACATAGATTGAGCAAATTTCGAAATATTCGAATATTTATAGCAATCATTTATATCTTTTAACTGACTCAATTCGTACCAGAATGTATCGCAATTGAGATTTTTAGTCAAAAGCATTTTAACCATGTCGTCAGTTTTCATTGTTCGATACTCATTGTCAATTATTTGTGGATCATTGACAAAATCGGGAAAGCGTTGATACAGCTTGAACAACGATTGACAATTTTGATTATTAAAATCATTTGGATCCAAAAAACTTAACATTTTCAGAAAGTTATCTTGTAATGGCAATCTTTTTTTTAGTTGTGCGCATAACTCGATTAAAAATAACTGGCTACGTTTTAAAAAAGCCAATTTATGTTCTTTGTCCAAGCTATTTGTTGAAAGTTCAGTTGCCACTTTTATTCCGAGACACATGTCTTTTATATGTACAAAATAAAATGTGATTGTTGGCTCTATGGCATTTAAATCTGTATTATTTATATACATCTCCTGCATATAACAAGCTAATACACTTTTGTAAAATTCGGACATAGTTTTATATAAATGATGTACAACAGATCGACTAGACTGGAATATGATATTGAATTTATTCACTAAAGCAAGTATATAATCCAAAAATAAAAGATAAAGTTTAACAGTTGGATTTTTTAAATTAGATAGAATATACTCAGCTGATAAATTGTTATCAACTTCATATTCTTCTTGGAAGAATGCAATGAGGGCATCCCACTGTTCTAGTACGCGTGCCACACAAGAATGAAACGATAGCCAACGTATCTCGTAGTGGTTAAGTATATTGTGTGCAGGAGAATCTAAGAAATTTTGAAACTCTTTAAATTTTCGTCGACGCTTGGAATTTTTTGAAAAGTAGTTATATAGCTCTTTAATGGTTTGCTCTAAGTCTCGAGGCAGTTGCATGCAAGCATAGCTTGAAGCAAGAGCAGACGAATGGCAAACACATTTTACAAAAAAACATGATTTGTTGACGTCTCGTATCTTCGTCATAATGCTATTGCGCTCACCATACATCACATTAGTTGTGTCTGCAGCAAATCCAATCATATTATTGATGTCAAAGCCATTAAGTTTGAGTCCATCGCTGAGTGCTGCAAAAAGGTCGACTGCTTTTTCACCCTCTAAGTCAATGGTGAACAAGAATTTTGTTTGCGCTTCCTTGTCGAAATACATAACAGCACACGCCAAGACCTTTGTACACGAAACATCAGTCGATTCATCAATGATTATGGAGAACACAGGCCTTCCCGCTGCAGAAACGCACCGTTTCATGCTAGAGATCAGTTGCTCCTTCATCACAGGTGCCAGTACATTGTACGTAAGCGAAGCTGTTTTGGTGCGTTTGCAGCAAAACCCTTGCGCAATGGCACTATCGGGAAACGCATGTTTGACCACATCGCTAATATGGTCCATTGCTCTCATAGATATGTTGTGTTCAGCAATCGCTGCAGCAAACATAATTTCTGCCTTTTTGATAGAGGTGGCTAGAGTGTTGTCCGACTCTTAAAAAAACGATTGAATCTGAAAAAAGAATAGTTATTATTATTTACATATAATTTAAAAGCATATGCTCATGTTTTCTATTTATTTGTTTTAAAATTAAGCAAGTCTTAAGCATTAAGCATTCAATTCATTAAGTCTTAAAGTGTGACCAAACCGAAAATACCATATAATACCATAAAATCGATGAAAAATACTACTAAATACCTATATACCATTAAAATACTTTTGAGCAAAATCAGAGCTGATAAAAGTATTAAAAATACCATATTCGGTCACCCTGGTTCCCATATTTTCGTAGCCCGAACCTAAAAGTGAGGAGACGAGCAAATACGAAGTGGTGGCAAAACGCTTTACACTACTTGTTCGGTCTATGTGTTCTGTGGTTAGTGGTTACACGCCAATGTTCATGTCCCATGCATACACACATGCTTATAGGCATACAAATGCTTCTACAAGTGATATCCCATAATTTGTGAGAATCGCGAAGAAATTTCCATTTTTGTGAGCTGCTGCTTGTACTCACATGCATACATACATATTTGAGAGAACAGAGCGCTTACGGACAGATGGGCGTACGTACAATGTTTCCTTCCGCCACATAATTCACATATTTTTCACAAAACCATTATACCTTGATTTCGTATTTTCATTAGGCTCAGCGTATAATAACAGTTGAGAATTTGAGAATTTTCGAATGTGCTACAATGTTTAATGTTAATTTAATGCGAGAATATTTTTTGTTGGATCTACTTAGAACATATATTTTAAACAATTTTTAATTTATGCACTTGAGACGATTGTAGACAAGTTGGAGAAGTAGGACCTCAGATTGCAATTGAGATACACTTATTATTTTATATTTATATTATGTACATATAATATGTACATATAAATTCTTGATCAGGGCGAACAGCTGAGTCGATTTAGTCCTGTATTCCCCGTCCGAACGTATGATCGCCGATCTGTGAAGATATGAGCGCTATAAATTTGAAATTTATTTCTTAGTCCTAAGTATATCACGCGAATATCGAGTTTGTTTCCAAAATTAATAGCTACCTCCGTGTTTTTGTTAACGATTAAACAACTTATCGAAATCATTATCATTATCAATTTTTGGGAGAGTATGCAGTCCTATGCTACATGTATGTGCGTAACTCTTACTGCCTGTGCAAACTATAGAGTCCAAAATTTGCAGAAGAATTAGGATTGTTGCAAAGAATTATCAATGTAGTGAGCTCATGCTTGCTTTTGCGTACATATTGACAGGGAGCGCACTAAATAATTACATATAGTCATACCTATTTCAGAATAGATTGATTTTGCTTTAGCCACCTTTTCAATGCCCGAGCCGAGCAAATACGAATTTCGCTCGTGGGAAAAAATGGCTTTAAATGTACAGTCTGACAGACGGATATACATATATGACTATATTTACTCAGCTCGTCGCTCTAATAAAAACGCATAAATATGTACATATGCACATACATGTATGTATGTACATATACTTCATGGGTCAGCCTGCTGCCTGCTACATACGCACAGGGCTGTATGAGTGCCACAAAAACGTATCCGAATTAAGAATTCGCATATTGAGATGTGTGGCACCGAGGTCAAATTGAAAATGGTATGATTGAATAAGTGCGCTCGTAAATGACTCAGAGGCACACTATTCTATTGAGCGAAAAGTAATTGAATATATGAGTTGCTTCGCCGAGTATATGAGTTGCTGCGCTGTGTACAAAGAAAACAAGTAACAACGTTACAGTCGGGCGTTACCAATTGCAGAGTACTCATTCACATCCCATCAGCAATTTAGAAGTTTGGGTATTGTAGAAAATGCAGCTTTTCCCCGATTTGCCACGCCCCTAGTGGTCGTAGACATCCTCTTTTTGGTCAAGTGTTAGAAAGAGCTAACGGAAACCTAACTGTAAAATTTGGATGCTTACGCTCCAAAAAGGTGAATATTACAAGGTATTTTTTTTTAATATGCCACGCCCCTAAAAAGGCGTAACAATTACTTTTGGGTCATCGATAGAAGAGGTTACCAGAAACTCAACTATCCAAATTTGAAGCTTTTAACTCTTAAACTGTAGGAGATATAAACTTTTGTAGTTTGCCACGCCTCCTGTGGGCGGACATATTGCCGCCATAGATTTTTGGCTTTGGCTGGTCAGCCCGAGAATATATATCAAATGTGAGGTCTCTAGCATCAATAGTGTCAAAAATATAGCAGAATTTAAAAAAAAAAAACAAAAACACTATATCTTCAGGTCCGATTTTCCACGCCGAATAGGCGTAGGTATATCCACCATAGCTTGTTGATCTTGGGTGGCCGTCGCAGATCTATATTCCAAATTTCAGCATTCTAGCTCTTCAACTAATATGATTTCTGGCATATCGGAAAATACTGCAATCGTCGACGAGCTGAGTCATAGGGACGGACAGACGGACAGGGCTATACTGTCCGTCTGTCCGTCCCTATGAACGCCTAGATCTCAGAAGTTATAAGACCTAAAGACTTGAAATTTGGCATGCATACTCGTGTATACCATGCCGCACAAGTTTATCTAATTTTTTCGATTATCTATCCGATATCGTTTTTATCGAGTATAATTGATTTCCTTTTTCCGCAGATGCGTGCTTGTGGATGCATATATATATATATATATATATGCATGTGTGCATAAAACAGCTTCAGAATAATTAGAATATCAGCTTCGAAGGCTCAGGGTATCTCCCAGTCGAGCAGTGTCGACTACAGCACTCTTACTTGTTATTAATGTAATTAGTCATGTATTTAATTGTTTATACCCTGTTAAAAGTATGTAACAGGCAGTAGGCGGCGTGGCAGACCCAATAAAGTATATATTCTTGATCAGTGTGACGAGATGATATAGCTATCTCCATTTTTGATGGGCTTAGGGTATAATAACGATTAGCATTGATAATATCAATTTTTCATGTCGATATTGGTATTGGATGATATTTTAAAGCACTGCATATATTGATTTGGATACCCAATTGAACAGTGATTCCAATGTAACACTCCTAGGGAAAAAAGAGTTCCTTAGTTAAGCCCAGTTGTATGGACACATATATTTAAAGTACCTTTCCATATATACATTTTCGTTCTTTCAGCATGTATATAATTGTGACATTTATATAAGTATCTTTAACTGTAGGTTTGTAGTATTTGTAATATGTTTATTATCAAATTTGAAATCTCTATCGTTAACGGTATGCAAGCCACGCTCAGTGCACGAAGTTAACTTGTTGCCTAATAAATAAACGGGATAAGATATAAACAAACAATTTAAGCTCATGCTGCGTACGTTATACACGTAGATACCTTTAAAATCATTGGAACGGACACTGGTACATTTACTGGTCAACTGGTCTCCTGATTAAGAATATATACGCCTTAGAGTCCACCACGAATCTTTTTATCTGTTAGATAGTGTATCACAATTTCCTAACAGATATTAAATGGGTTATTTTAACACGTTCACCATTGACTCTGCTGTCGGTTTTAAATACCGCTATACATTCTAATGTCTCAATGTATAATGTTAAGGTAATTATTTGTGGCTAGCTTGAAAATACTAATAAATCTTTTTTGTCGTTATGATAACATGGATATCAAGAAGAGTAGACTTGCAGCGATAGTAGTTCTTAAACGATAATACAGATACTGTTCCCTAATCAATTCCTTTTTAAAATGAATCGAAATATATGCCTCATTACGCAGTAGATCATAGGTACTTATTTGCTGATCATGTGTACGAAATTAGTTTTTCTAGTAAGGTAACATAACCTTTCATTAGGATTAGGACACATCTACAATATACCTTACACACATTCTACTTTCAAAAGAAGTTTAAAAAAAAAAAAACATTACTTTAAAAAGTAAAGTCACTTTAAGCAACTCAAAATATTACTAAATAAAAAATTATTTATTTATTTATTTTATTTTTGAATAAAATCAAACAAAACAAATCAAGTTGCAATTCACAGATATACGTCCTAGATGTAAAATTTCTAATCACCATATTTATTTTATAATATAAATTAATTAAGTAACACTTTCGGAAATCCGAATCTTAAATAGTTATAAGTGGCTTGTAAATTATTATACAGTGTAAAAAATATTATTTTGAAACAATTTATATTATTCTATACAATTTTACGATTCTAAATTGTCAGTTTTTGTTTTCTTACTGACACAATATGAAATACATTTATATTTCAACGCAACGAGAACAAAGAACAAAGACAAGTGCCGATAAAGTTAGCCCTAACATAGTATGTATTAAAAAAAAAAAACTTTTACGACTGTGAAAAAATCTTCGAACGTTTTGCCAATTTGCTTTTAATAATAACTTTGAGATAATTGAAATACTTATAGGCAAATCGAGTCGAGTAGCTAGGACATTAGGATCTATACATTGAGGGCAGCAGTATATCTCTTGAAAGGCAGGCAGTTCACATTTTAATAAGCTGATTGCATTTACGATTGTTAAGATACTTCTCATCGTGGATTCCAATATTATGTAAGAAGATATGAAAATATAAATTAAATTAAAATTTAGAACTTTGTAAAACGGCTTAGTCTATGATGTTATTTTTATTTTTTTATACAAAAACAAAAAATTGTTTTCACAACAAAATCGAATTACATAATCTAACAGACCAAATATGTAGATTGCTTATTAATGAGGTTACTGAAAGCAGTATAAATAGTATGTTTTTAAAACCACTGCCACTAGTATATATATATATATATATATGGGAAGGACTAGAAAAGGAAGCATGTAATTAGCTCCAACGAGTACGTGGCTCTTTGGAAGTTATATGCACTTAAGATTTTATAAAATATTTAAGACAAAATTTACAATACATACACAATACAACCATCGATCGAAGGATATTTTGTGTAACTTTAAATTTTGTGGCATAAGTACTATTTCTGTATTAGAATAAAGCAATTTATGAGCCATATTTCGTTTTTTCATTTTCCTTCGTTTGAAAACAACCAATGTATCTAAATATAATGGTATAACAATTCAAATTCTGTGTAATATTATAATATTTAGTCTACTCTATGTACATTTCCAAGGTTCTTTAACACTGCTACTCAGCAGGTACCATATTTTGATCCAAATCCGGCTTAGTATCATCTGGATCCAAGCTCAAGCATTCTGCAAAGTAATGCTCCATTGAAGAGTATACATGCTCTAAGACTCCATTTAGTTCATGACCTTCATCAGCATAAGTCTGTAAATAAAAAAAATAATTTTGTTGTTGGGTAAATTTAAAAGTTTACAAAGCCTTACCTGATATCGATATAATATATTTGCTTCTGTTAATGATTTAGCTAATTGAACACCATGGACGTAGGGTGCTGTAGAGTCTGCTAAGCCGTGAATTAAAAAAAAAGAATTTGATTTAATAAGTCGAGCACGTTGAGTTGCATCAGCTTCTACGTATCCTTTATAGTTTTCCGCAGGTAGACCCAATATGCGTTCAGTAAAGGCAGAATCTAAAATCATTTATATTGATTTATGGATGAACAATATTAATTAGTATTAAATCAGTATTTCTTACTATAATATAACCAATCAGCAATAGGGGAAATCGATATGCCGCACTTAAAGACATCTTGCTGAGTTCCCAAAACCATAGAGGTCACATATCCTCCATAGCCCCAGCCCCAAATACCAACTCTTGTTTCGTCCAAGAAGCTTATGGTATCCAATAGATATCTTAGCATTGAGACAAATTCAAATTTGTTGTTATTGTAAATGACGCCTATATATATTTTTAAAATTATACTCACCTTAAAACAGATATTTGATCTTGAACTTCGACTCCCCCCAAATGACGATATAAAGACTTTTTGCTTTGGCCTTTTGCTCCTCTAACATCCAAGCGCACATAAATAACATCATTTCTTGAGGACATGTATGTTCCCCAATCTATTCTAAACTTTTCAGAAACAGACTCGGAACCCGGCCGGCCATTGCTATAAAATAATAGGAAAATACACGAATTAAGTTCCTTATTTAAAAAAGTATTTTTTATAAAACAAGGTAGAAAACTCTAATCGGGAAATGACCAACTAGGCAAAGCCCAACATCGGTATTGCAACGGCACTTACAGCAAATGTCTACGAGCCCAAAACACCAATAATTCGAAATCAGATTATTGCTTAGGGATTATTTTAAATCTGGGAAGACACTTACGGAGATTAAATTTGTCTAAGTCTGTGCATAGGGTGATAAAAAATAAAAAAAAAAAAAAAAAAAAAAAAAAAAAACAAGTAAGAAGACTCTAGTCGAGATAAGAGATACCCTGAACCCTCTAATCTGATATTCTAATCAGTCTGCACTTCTTTTCGACACACATACATACACCCGCACGTATTAGAACGCGCTCTGCTAACTACGCAGTAAGCAGCGACTGCGCTTGGGCTGCGCTGCAGTGTGGGCAACGTTATAAGAATTAATTTGTTGAATAATTTAATTTCTAGACGTACAATCTTAATGAAACTTTCAGAACATAATCATAATGTTCAAATCTATGTACATACCAAAGCACAAGTCTCTAATACTTGAAATACGCATTTTACAAAGGTGAGGGTGAGGGCGTGGATATAAGGGTGGGGGTAAATTACAACAAAAATCGAAATTATATAAAATACATATAAATCTGTATTTAAAATTTGGAAGCTCTAGCTCAAAAGGTGTTTGAGATATAATAAAATAACTAGCTTTCGATAAGGTTTTTAATCGATAATAAAATATCGGGGGTACTTATTGATATATAGAGAAAAGCTTGATATGCGCGTGATATACACGGATCTAGGAAAAAATTCAAGTCTCTAGCTCTTATATCTTCTGAGATCGACGCGTTCATACGGACGGACGGACGGACGGACAGACAGACGGACAGACGGACTGGGCCAAATCAACTCAGCTCGTCGCCCTGATCAAGAATATATATACTTTGTGAGGTCTGCCACGCCTCCTTCTGCCTGTAACATACTTTTAACAAAACCATTATACCCTGATTTCCCATTTTCAATGGGTTTAGGGTATAAATATTGGATAAGGTTTTTATAAAGTATGTTTTGTTATTACCTATGCATCGTACCCAATAACTTGTCTTACTCGTAGGCCAAGGAAAAACTCTTGCTTACGTTTCGTCAAAAAAAAAAAGAAGCGTTTGAATGAGCTCGGGAAAGGATGTATTTGACTCAAAGGCAACGGGATACCATCATATTCAACAATGAAGCTAAATTTGATGTTTGTGTCGGCGATACGAGAAAACACGTCATTCGCAAGAGGGCAGAAACATATCATAAAGACTGCCTTAAAAAAACAACAAAGTTCCCTGCGAGCACTATGGTATGGCATGTATGTCTACCAAAGGATTAGAAAAAATGCATTTCATTGAAAGGACGTTTAATGTTGAAAAATGTATTAATATGTTACATATTATTGTTGTTATAATATATTATTGTTGCCATCAATACCAAAACTAGCTGATTGCAGTGAATTCACATTTCAGCATGACGGAGTATCATCGCGCACAGCCAAATGAACCTGAAATTGGCTGCAATATAATCAAATGGAGGTTCTAGATTGACCATCAAATAGCCCAGATCTAAGCCCAATTGAAAATATTTGGTGTCTAATGAAAAACCAGCCTCGAAATGACCCACAAAGGAATATTTCTGACTTGAAAATCAAGTTGCACTGTAAAAATTTGTTAAAATTAATGCCAAAACGAGTCGCCAACGGCGACGGTATACAATTCTAATATTAATTAAATTATTGTTTTAAGTATGATAGTAAATCACATTACGCAGCGTACGAATTAATAGTGGTAAATTTTTATACCCTGAACGCATTGAAAATGGGAAATCAGGGTTTCATGGTTTTGTGAAGAGTATGTAACAGGCAGAAGGAATCATCGCAGACCCCATTAAGTATATATATTCTTGATCAGGGAGACGAGCTAAGTCGGTATAACCCTGTCCGTCTGTTCGTCTGTCCGTCCATATGAGCAAGCCGATCTCAGAAGATATAAGAGCTAGAGAGCTGAAATTTGGCATACATACTCGTGTATACCATAGACAATACAAGTTTATCTTATTTTTTTGATAACTCATCCGATAACTTTTTTATCGAGAATGATCGAAAATTCGACTTTCTTTCAGTCTAATTTGAACACTTTATGGTCTAAAATGTTTGAATGTAGGTGTGCACACGCTTGCTACGTATGCTAACCCTTAATTATGACTGATTAAATAAAAATTTGAATCGACAAGTCGATATGCGCGTGCTATTCAAAGACCTACAAATACAAGGGTATACCTCTCATATTGACGCATTCATACATATGGACAGACGGATATGCGGACATGGATATAGAAAAATATACATACAGTCGACTCCCGTTATTTCAAACCTGCGATATTTCGAACCTCTCATTAATTCAAAGTAATCACGAGTCCCTTACAAATTCTCTTTCGAATTATGTTAATATATTTTTATGCCTTCAGTAATTGGAACTAAAAAATCTTTGCTTAGACGCGGCAATTCGTACTCATTTGGTCAAACACTCGAAAACTCAAAGTTCAAGTTGGTGTGTTAGTACGAACTTTGAATTTAAATTTGGGGACTCCTCTGAAACTACGATTACTGTGCGTGGTTGCATGCTATACAGTGGCTCCAACGCCAAATCGGACAAGACTATTTATTTATTTCAATAAGTATTTTCTTTAGCAGTAAGTTAACTTTTTACCGTTTTCACATTTTTTCTCAAATCTAATATGTATTAGCCCCCTAAAACAAAAAAAAAAATTTTTTAATTTCAAATGACAACATTTTTTTTATTTTAAAAAACTAACAACAAGTCCGATTTTGAGCTTCAACGCCAAATCGGACAAAAGAAAACTTTAATAAAAAATAAGAGAAAAACTTAATATTTAATATTTTGTTGCAAAACCTTTGTTTGCGACAACAGCCTGCAAGCGATTGGGAACTGATTTGACCAACTTTTTGCAGATTTCTGGCTCTATGGAGTTCCAAGCTGCAAGTAATCCCATTTTCAATTGGTCCAGATTGTTATACCGGTTTTGGTAAACTTTCCTCGCCAAAATTTCCCACAGATTTTCTATTACGTTTATATCCGGGCTCTGGGCAGGCGTTTGGATCAATTTGGGACAATTATGGATTAGCCAGAGCCTAGCTAGCATTGAAGTGTGCTTGGGGTCGTTGTCTTGATAGAAAGCAAAGTCTTCAAGTATTCCCAATTTCTCCGCACTCTGCTTAACATTTTTTTTCAAAATATCAAGGTAGCCAAATTTATCGAGTATGCCATCAATAAAGTGCAAATGGCCAACTCCCGCACTCGACATACAGCCCCAAACCATGACTGAACCTCCTCCATGCTTAACAGTGCCTATTGTGTTCTTGGGCTCAAACTCAGTATTTGGTTTACGCCACACATACACCTTACCATCGGACCCATGCAAATTAAATTTACTTTCATCAGTAAACAACACCTTTAAATAAGATAATTAGCAAAAAAGAAAGGTATTTAATATGATATACAACCAACTAACATGATTCCAAAAGTCATCCGTTTTTAGCAAGTACTCTTTCGCGAATTTTACCCTAAACGCTTTGTTCTTAGGGCTAATATAAGGCTTTTTTTGGGCAACTCGGCCATGCAAATCATACCGATGCAAAGTATTGCGCACTGTGTTGTCACACACATCCTTTCCAAAGTTTGTTTTTAATGACATCCTTAGTTCCTTTGCGGTTTTAAAGGGATCAACCTTAATATCCCTTATAATCGACCGCTCTTCCCTTGAGTTTAATCGCTTTCTTTTTCCCTCCTGGCTTTTGTTAATCAATCTTCCATCTTCCCGAAACCTTTTTATGATATCATGGACGGTAGATTTGCTTCTTCCGACCAGCTCTGCTATTTCTCTAACAGTTTTGCCATCAAAATGCAGTTTTAATATTATTTGGCGTGCCTCAACACCAGTTTGCTTCCCACGTGGAGCCATTTCGCAAAAATAATTTGTGTTACTGTACGCCTATGAGCTTGAGAACATAACGAAACGCAATAAGCAAAACAAAAACGAAAATCTCCGCCAAATAACGGATCTTTTTCTTGCAGTTTTCTTTTGTCCGATTTGGCGTTGAAGCTCAAAATCGGACTTGTTGTTAGTTTTTTAAAATAAAAAAAATGTTGTCATTTGAAATTAAAAAATTTTTTTTTTGTTTTAGGGGGCTAATACATAATAGATTTGAGAAAAAATGTGAAAACGGTAAAAAGTTAACTTACTGCTAAAGAAAATACTTATTGAAATAAATAAATAGTCTTGTCCGATTTGGCGTTGGAGCCACTGTACATATTAAAATTTTTATGAAATATGAGTCCTAAAAAGTATAAAAGTTTGACGATTGCTGAAAAGAAAAAATTAATTGAACAAGTGAGAAAGCTAAACCCTAAACCCTTCGAGGAACTGATATGTCAATGATTCTTCGCTTTTTTCTGGTTACACAAGAATCACACAGCCATACATACATATGTATGTACATATGTATGTAGGCACGCACGCACAAACACGCATGGCTGCAGTGTGGGCTTACTTTGGGAACTTAACTGTTTAATAACTTTTATGGTGGATGGACTTTCTTCATGAAACTTTTAGATTGTCATTGCATGCATTTTCCAAAGCACAAGTCTCTACTATTTTACATTTGTAGAAGTGGGGGAGAATTTAGGGGTAGGCGTAAATCTAACAAAAATCTAAATGCAATAAAATACATATGAGTCTACATTTAAAGTTTGGAGACTTTAGCTCTAAAGTATGGGAGATATAATTAAATAACCTATTTTCGTTAAGGGTTTTAATCGATAAAAAATAACGGAATGTGCTATCGATATTTGGAGATAAACTTGAAATGCGCGCTATATACAGACAGACAGACGGACAGGGCTAGCTTGTCGCTCTAATTAAGAATATATGTACATATATACTTTGTGTGGTCTGCCACGCCTCCTTCTGCCTGTTACATACATTTCAACAAAAACATTATAGCCTGAAAAAAGCAACAATGTGTTTCAAACCATAAACGATAAAATAATTGGAATATACATTACAAATAAAAACCCTTGAAAATGCGAAGTTTTATTTATTTTCTCTCAAAATTTCGAAACATTTAATATTTCGAACATTCGATAACTCTTAGTATTAGTCCCTTGAATTTCGAAATACCGAGAGTCGACTATTATAAATAAGTGCATAATTGTAAATTTTATGATCTGTAAAGAACAAAGAAATCTTTTCGTAAAAAATAATTGGTACATACACTTCGACAACAACAGGAAACGCTGCATCTCGGAGTTCTTCTCGCCAGCTTGGGGGCAAAAGCAATTGCACTTGCGCACGACTACCATGCGGTAATGGTATTTCAAATGATCTTTGTATTGGTAATGCTAATTTTTGTAATCTTTCTGTGTAAAATGGTCGCGTATCATACAGGATTTTCACAAGGCTGTGCGTCCTCTGAGTATGCACCCCAGATACCGGTAATCCTGGACCTTGACACTCAAGGATATAGAAATCAATTCCATAGTTCGTTGCTAATCCATTTGATGGTGTTATGAAGGCGTCAAAATGGGAACAATTTGTATAATAATATCTACTACTCCATAAAGCTTCGCCTAAATCGCACGTTATGCACTGTGGCTCGCTTCTGGTATTTAAAAATAAATTGCATTCATTACACTAGAATTTAATAAAGTTAATACACTCGGCTTACTTTCTGGTATCATCATGCACGGGATCCTTCACTGAATACAAATGTCTTTGCCCAGGCTTTTTATCTTGAGTAGCAAGATAATACACTATATGATTCGTTGTATCCCAACATAAGATTTTTAAAACCTTTTAAACAAATATAATAATATTATTGATTTCATAGTTCTTTAAGAAAATACCTCATAACGGCCATGGGATATTACAGAAATTCTTTGCTGCGATATTGTTATGTGTTTTATGTGAGTAAAATGATCGTTTCCCGATTCCTGAACGCCAGCTAGCAGTAAAAAACTGTTTCCATCTGGAGCAAATACAGGATGCGGAAAAATATCTAGCCATTCATCTTCGGGTGCGCGCTCAGAATGAATCTTGAAAATTAGTGAGTGCTGGTGAATTATATTTATTGTATTATTAATACTACACCTACTTCTGCACATGACCAATTTGTATCCTTTGAGCACGTTGCTATTATACTATAATTTTGAGAGCGCACCATGTAAACTACAGATACTTGATTATTGCTACCAGATACCCAGCCAGCTGATGTTAAGTAATAATCTCTATGAAAAGTAAATAATTAATAATTCACGCACATTTCGTAGACTTTGGTACAAATATATTTACTTACTGTTTAAGGAGGGAAGGCGGCGGCATTAACTTCACTTTATTTATGGACGTAAAATTCGTTATGTCGACTATCCACAACTGAACTTCTGGATTGGCAGTGCCTGGTGTTGGGTACCGTACATTTTTGGTTTCAGGAAATGAGCTTCCTGATGACATACCACTACCAGCAATTATGGCGCCAGATGATAACCATGGATATGTCATCATCCCGACATGACTATCGTTAAATGAGGCGAAAATAAAGTGACTTCCATCAGTGGATGACCATATAGCTTCCGGTATATCAAAAATTTCCTCTAAAATAAAATTATTTTTGTATACATATTTTTTTTTAATTATATATATTTTTTAGCTATTAAAATTAAAATATATGATAAAAATTATAAAATTTCATAAAATTGGAAGTAAAAATAGGTGACGATTCGAAAAGTGTCATTCTTGCGTTTTGATTCTGACATCAAATTTTTAACGGATTGCACACGAGTCCCATAACATCATGCAATGTAATGTCACTAAGTTTTTTTTTTTTTAATTTTAAAATAAAAATTAAGTCATAGGTTTCATTTCTGTGTAATAATTATTTTTTATTTTTATCCTTTAAATTAATTTAAAAAATTAAAAATTGCAAATAAAAGTTTATCCTGTGTGTAGAGAGGTATGAATTGAACCCTTATTTGTAGTCCTGAATATAAAATTTATTCCGTTCCTTAATACATTAAAAAACACATAAGAGTACTCTAGTCGAGTCTGCTCGCAGTAATCAGCGACTGCGATTGGACTGCAGTGTGGCCAATATTATGAGAAATTATTTGTAGTGAGACTATCTTCATAAAACTTTCAGAACGTGATCGTGATGGTTAAATGCGTGTACATTCCAAAGCACAAGCCTCTAGTACTATGGGATAAGGTTTCGAAAAAATATTATACACTCATACACGACTATACATCTCATCGTTCATATGGACGGACGGATAGGTGGACATGGCGATATCGATTCAGCTCGTCGCCGTGATCAAAAATATATACTGCGCATCATCAGGTCATCTCTCATAAAAAAAGCGAAAGAGCGATAGAAAACCCGTTATGTTTTATTGTCTATTATTCTTTATTTTCGCAAGGAATGCGTGCACTTATTTTGTGACATCAGATTAGCGCCCACAAATGCAATTGTAGTTATCTTCCTTATTTTAACAATTACACTAACCAAATTTCTTGTGAAGCTCAAAGTACTAAATATATTTATAGTATGGGTAAAGAAACAGTTTTATTTTTGGTTGAAAAATCAAAGATTGAGGCATACTTTGAATCTGGACTATGCTACCATAAAACTAACGAAAAGACAGAAAAACAAGTAAGAAAGATCTAGTCGAGACTGCTCGACTACGAGATCCCCTGAACCCTTGGAGCAATAGATATTTCAATAATTTTTCGCGTCTTTCAGCTTACACAAGAAACACGCACACACACACACACACACACCCGCACGTACGCACACACAGGCATACATACACACACACGCATACAGACACAAACGCATACACCCACTCACATACACACACACATACACAAACACATAAATACACATACACAACCACATACACTTTTAGATTATGATTATAACGTGAATATGCATGCATTTGTATAATGATTTTGTTAAAATGTATGTAACAAACAGAAGGACGCGTGGCAAACCCCATAAAGTATATATATTATTGATCAGGGCAACGAGCTGAGTTGATTTAGCCGTGACCGTGTTGGACACGTCTTGAAAACTTGAAACTTCCTAGGTCCGCGTATACCACGCGGATATCGAGTTTTGCTTCAAAAATCGATAGCTTGCCCCGTTATTTTGTTATCGATTAAAAACGTTATCGAAAACCCGTAATAAATTTATATCTGCTACATCTTTAAGGCTAGAGTCCCCAAATTTTAAATGTAGATTCGTATGTACTTTATAGAATTTCGATTTTTGTCAAAATTTATTCCTACCCCTATATACACCCCCTCACCCGCACATTTGCTTTGGCAAATGCATGCATATCCATGTTATAATCATAATCTGAAAGTTTCATGAAGATAGCCCACCCACAACAAAAGTTATTTAACAATTAATTTCCCATACCAAGTCACCACTGCAGCCAATGCGTGTTTATGCGTGCGTGCGTGTGCAACTGCGAATAATTCTTGAAATATCGGTTGCTCGAAGGGTTCAGGGGATCTCGTAGTCGGGCAGTCTCGACTAGAGCTTTCTTACTTGTTTTTACTTCACATACGTACGAATCTCACATTCGAAACTAGAAAATTTCCCATATACACTATATGGGATCTGTCACGCCTCCCTCTACCTGTTACATATATTATATACAGGGTATAGAAAATCAGATATATTACATTTAATATTGATTTTATACAAATCAATGAATACCGGTCAAAAAACAAAACATGTTACAAACAATTTACATATAAAATCACCTTGGTAAAGCCAATCTGGAACTCCGTTATAAATATTGTTTTCTTGACCTGTCATTGTTATTCTTATATCTTCTTCCATGGATGGAGATTGTCTTACAAATATATCATTGTCAGCAACAATGATGATTGAAGTTGTGTTTCCCAGCCAGGCAGCATATTGAAGTCGGGTTCTTTGCACCTTCGATGAGTCTTTTAACTTCACAGGCATATGGTGGTCATTATCTACATCATAGATTGTGTAAAACGCAGTAAAGGATTTCTGAAATATCTGTGAAATATATTTATAATTTATAATGCTTACCATTATATACTTTAATCAACTTGCCTTCTTTACATTGTGCCTGAATAGTACATATTTCAGATCGTGTGAACATTCATATCCCCTTACATTTAGCTGACGTATGGTATGATTTGTTACTAAAATATTTATTGAGTTTACTGAAGTATCCAATAGGGAAAGCCCTCCATCGTCTGATTGAAAGACATATTTCTTCGTTGTCACCCATGATGGCTGTAATCGGGTCGGCGTCAATTCACCTTGCAAATACTCATCGAGAATCATTCTTCGACCCGACCAATATAGTAGTTCATCCACATATCTATAAAAAATATTTATTAAATAAATATAAAATATAGTATAAGCAGTATATATTTATATATATAAGTTAAGTTAAATAAATATAAAATATAGTATAAGCAGTATATATTTACATATATATATAGGTTAAGACTATCGACAATCTAAGGAGACTGGAGAGTCCAGTCACACATTCAAGGGGAGAAGATGACCAGTAGAACAGATTTAGTTCAGTTCATAGTCGGACTAGAGAGAGTTTAAATCTATTGTTACTAAATTATATAAAATATATTATTTCATTGAACACAAAGTTGTTATATATTCACAAAAACCCAACACAGCGTCCCCAATCACTAGTACTCTAGTGTGGGAGCGCTTAACTGGCGCCCGAGCAGGGACCCACATTCTTCACGGAAATAAAGGGAAATGGTGACGTGTCAATAATTCTATAAAAATAACTTATTAAAAAAAAAGCAAGTACAAATAAGTTGTTCCAATCCAATTGGGCATTTATTGGCAAAATTACGAAGTACTTCTGTGATTTGCAAAGTAATGGGGTGATAGTCCTTGCCATAACATAATTTCTAGCAAGTGTTGGTGCACTAGACAATTCTATAACATAAAAGAAATCCTGGCTAAATGGTGGTATTGGCAATACCTAGGTTCAAATCCGAGGCGACTCTTAAAACGAAAATACAAGAAATTTGCAGGCATAATGGTGGTAGGAGATTGATTCTCGTATCGAGGTTCAAATCCTGCCGTAAGACAAATGTCATAAAAAATAAACGTCGTAAATTAAAAGGAACCTAGTGGTCAAAGCTAAGTTTAAAGCACTAACTATGTAACAAAATTAAAAGGAGGTTGTCTGGAAATCTCTAATCAACAAGCAAAGCATAAATATGCAAAAATAAAAACATGAATTACAGGAGACCTTCTATTCGATCGTGGAATAACCCTTACCCTAGTAGGTCTTAGAACCAAAGAGGAATATTTTGGATTTCCCTTTCGGAAAAGAATAAGTCTGGCAACAATATATAAAAGAAACAAGTAAGAAGGATCCAGTCGTAACAGCTCGACTAGGAGATACTCTGAACCCTCCAAGCTGATATTCTAATCATTCTGGACTTCTTTTATGCCCACATACATACACATGCACTTATAAGCACGCGCTCTGCTAGCTGCGCAGTAAGCAGCGACTGTGCTTGGGCTGCGCTGCAATGTGGGCAATATTATACAAATTTATTTGTTGAATAATTTCTTTTGTAGATATACAATCGTAATGAATCTTTCAGCGTAATCATATAGTAAAAATGTGTGTACATTACAAAGCACATCATTGAACACAAAGTTATATATTCACAAGAGCCCAACACAGCGTCCCCAATCACTAGTACTCTAGTGTGGGAGCGCTTACCTTATATATATCACTATATCACTAGAGAAATCAGCTATATATAGTGATTGTTAGATTTAGATTTAGCATCCAGATCTAATTTAAGAAGTCTGTTATCGATTTATTTAATTTTACTTAAGTACTCAGTTATGAGCGTGGAATTGAAAAACAGCTAACCGCGACTAAGCTTGGGCTGCAATGTGGACAATATTATGAGAACATATCCATAAATGGATAAATTCGCTTTTAGTGGGACAATCTTCATCAAACATCCAGAGCGTGATTTTAACCAAAGCGACAGCACAAGTCTCTAGTACTTGGAAAATCTTGTTTTGGAAATAATTGCGAATGGGCGTGATATCTAAATTTTATATGTATACTTATATGCATTTTCTACAATTTCGGTTTTTGTCAATATCTACCCCCACTCCTAATTCACCCCCTCACCCTCACATTTGTAAAAGGCGTATTACAAATACTACTACTATTCTTTAGCAAATACATGCATATCTATGTTATATTCATATTCTGAAAGTTTCATAGGGAAGAAAGTTTCATCCATCCAGAAGAAACAATTAAGTTTAAACAATTAAGTTTAAACAATTAAGTTTCCATAGTAAGCCACCACTGCAGCCAGTGCATGTTTATGCGTGCGTGCGTATGACTGTGTGTGTGCGCGTCTGTGGGCATATGCGAATTGAAATATTGAAATATGTGTTGCTCGAAGGGTTCAGGGGATCTCGTAGTCGGGCAGTCTCGACTACAGCTTTCTTACTTGTTTTGATCTTAAGTTATCAACGCAATACATTCCAAATTAATACTCTCTAGCTTTAGGATTTCTAAAAGACCAGACAATTCATTTTCCGATGTGCCTAAGCTAACCTTAACCCTATCAGAGTATATATTCCAAATTTCAAGTATCTAGCGTCAATGTGGTATAAACGCTGTAAACGCAAATTGCAATTTTTCACCTCTGGGAAGAAAGTTTAATCAAATGAACAGATGTACTTTAGGTCTGTTTGCATTAGCTTAACCCTACCCGATAGATACAAGTTTGTCAATTACGGATGCTGATGCCACAACTTTTTTTTACTCTATCGTATTAGAGTACTATTTTGCAAGTTATTATTTGTAAGGTGCTCAAATAAAATATACTTACCCCAGTAAATATATAGCAGTTATTATTCCAGCTATTACGAAACTAATAACCAATAAAGAGAAGATTATACTACGCCAGTTGTGTCCTTCATCCAAGTCCAAGTCCTGATCTTTTTGCTTTGGATCTTGAACTTGCAATGTCTCATCCGGGGGAAGTCTCCACGATCCGCCTCCACCACCGCGATCAGAAGCAACATTGGCATGCATTTTTTAAAATCCAAGCAGGATGATTTAAAAAAAAATGGTTGGAGAATTTAACTTATGGCAATATGAGGTGTCACAGTACTCTCAGATGTAAAGAGCTAAAAAAGAAAGAATTGAGTTAGTTTTTTTTATATGTAAGATAGTCAATATTTGAAATCGATATGAATAGAATATTTGCGATCCTAATCGTAATCCTAATTAATTCACTAAATTTACAAAAAACACGAATGCCTCGGCTTATTATACCCTGAACCCATTGAAAATGGGAAATCAGGGTATAATGGTTTTGTTAAAAGTATGTAACAGGCAGAAGGAGGCGTGGCAGACCCCACAAAGTATATATATTCTTGATCAGGGCGACGAGCTGAGTCGATTTGGCCTAGAGACTTGAATTTTTTTAAATGTCCGTATATCTGGCGCCGATATTGAGTTTTTCTCAAAAAATCGATTACTGTTCCCGTTATTTTGTATCGATTAAAAACATTTTCGAAAATAATAATAATCCTATATCTTTAAAGCTAGAGTCGCCCAATTTTGTACGTTAATTGATATGTATTTTATACAATTTCGTTTTTTGTCAAAATTTACACATAATTGTAAAAGGCGTATATCAAATACTAGAGATTTGTGCTTTGACAGATACACGCATTTTAACGTTATGATCACGATCTACAAGTTTGATGGAGATAGTCTATCGACAAGAAAAGTTATTAGTTAATTATTATTCTCTGAAATGCGGTATAAGATCAGAAAATTGACTTATTTTTAGATATAACAGGACTATTTCTTGGCCGATTTCTTTATGACCTACTTCGTTGAAAGCGTCTTTGAGTGCTCCATCTATTGACGTACTCAGATTAACAATGGGCCAACAACTTTTTGAAATATTTACATTATTATCGGAAAATGCATTTTCCAATATGCCAGAAATCATATTAGCTGAAGAGCTAGAATGCTGAAATTTGAAATGTAGATCCGCGTCGACCACCCAAGATTGGGGCGTGGCAAATCGGATAAAGCCGTATCTCCTAGAGTTTTAAAGCCAGAACGTTAAAATTGTTAGCTAATGTTACACCCAGCAGGGGCGTGGCAAATCGGACCTGAAAATACAGTGATTTTCAAATTCTGCTATATTTTGGGCACTATTGATTGATGACCTGAAATATGATATATATACTCAGGCTGAGCCCCCAAGACAAAAGAGCTAAGGCGGATATATGTCCGCCCATATGGGGCGTGGCAAACCGTAAAAGTTTATATCTCAGAAACTATAAAGTGCTGATGGGATGTGAATGAGTATTCCGCAGTCGGTACCGCCCGTAAATTTTAACACTTTAAATCGGATATATACACGAGTATGTGTTCTAAATTTCAAGTCTCCAGCTTCATACGTTCGTACGGACAGACGGACGGACGGACGAACAGCAAGACCGACATTGCATAAAACCATTCATTCACTTTGGTGAATGAGTATAAAAACATAAAAAGCTTAGTTAAAATAAATATCAAATATCAGTAAAAATTCACAATATTATATGCCTTTACACAAAAACATCTGACAAATGAAAATTTAATTACTTGCATAATTTCTTACCTTAACCAAATCATTATGTCGCTAATTTCTTTGTCATCGCTTTATATTGATAACGGGGAAAGATGACAACCAATTTCCTGAAACAATAAATAAATTTATTTAAACTTGCAAGACATAATTTTAGTATAACGGATTTTAATTTTCTTAAATATTTTCGATCGCCCGGAACCCTAAACTGTAGTTAGTAATAAATGTACAAACTTTAACAATAGTTATTGCTTTTGTGGAATGTCCGTCTTGATGCCAAATATTTCGATAAGCCAAGCCTCTCCAGACGACAAAAGTCATTTATAGAGACGGTTACCAGTAACTAAAGAAATTGATTTTTACGATTTACCGTGCGCCTTTTGGGTATACGCATAAAACTAAATATTTGTATATAGAATCTGTACCCGCGAAAGATATGCTAGATTTTAAATCTCTAGTGATGTTCAACATATCTGCCTTTCACATCCCCTTATGGGAGACTTATATTTTTTTCAAATGGGCTGCCAGAAAACATAAAAATATGACGTTTCACGTAAAATAATTCATGATGTAAAAAAAAAAAACGCCAATATATAATATGGGTAATAGTTTATAGTAATAGTAGTAATATAGTAATAGTAAAAGTTTAATTTTATTTTGATATAAGTTTCCGGCCAATATTCATATTCCACGGATATTTCAAATTTCTGAGATTTTTTCAATTTGCTTGTTCTAGTTAACTTAAACCACACGTTGTGTAAGAGGTGTTGGTGATCGGATGGCGTTGGAACTTCATAATGTAATGCGTTGAATCTCTGCCTATTTTATCAGGTCACAACAAGCATCAAGAGATATATTTTAAGAATTGTAAGGCTTTGCGAAAGAGTATCGGAATGAATACAATCAGTCCAACCTAGCTGATAAAGTTTTATACGCATAATAACTCTTATAAAGCTCACTAAATATATTTACAAACTTGTTTTTTATTCGTCTTACCAATATACATTGATGATCTTACTATACTGTATATTTCTGGTGCCATTCACACAAGCCTTATTAAAAATGAACCGCCGTCATGTGTAAGTATATAATTTTGAGTCCTCCGTAAAACTATAAATACGATCACAGAATGGAATGAGAATTGTGAATTTTGCAACCTGAAAATAAATCGCATATACTGTTAAAAACGTGTTTTTATCAAATTCAAAATTTATAAATTAATATTATTTAACAGTCTCCACTATAGCTTTCCTACTTGTTTAAAATTTAATTTTATCAGTACTCGGCAGATGACTTATGTATGTATCTAGAAGCCCTGGTGCATTAAAATCAAATTGAATTTCAACCATTTTCTCTTACTAACAAGTATTTGCTTTTATATATTTTTGTTTAATTTGAATTTAAAAATTTACCATTTAGATTTAGAATCGAAATTCTATAAAGTATATGTATATGAGTCTAAATTTCAAATTTTGCGACTCTAGCTCTAAAGATGTAGCAAATATAATTTAATACTGATTTTGGATATTGGATAACGGGATGAGTAATCGATCTTTTGAAATAAACTCGATATCAGCGCTATATCACTAACCAGAGAACACATAGACCGGACAAGCAGTGTAAAGCGTTTTGCACACTTTTTTTTCGGGAGTTATCTCCCAGACACTTCGTATTTGCTCGTCTCTTCACTTTTAGGTTCGGGCTACGAAAATATACGAAAGCACAATCATTTCGCTTCATGCGTTCGACAAAGATGGTCAAATATTGAACAAAAGGATCTACTATGCTCAATTTTTTCTTGCTCTCTCTCTCACTCTGCTCTCTCAAATATGTTTATGTATGTATGCATGTGAGCACAAGCAGCAGCTCACGAAAATTGAAATTTCGTCGCGTTAGACTCCCGTTTCTTCCCTTCTGTGTGAAGAGTATAGCTAACTTTTCAAATCGTTTGCCATGCTCATGCGAAATGTTTGCGTTTTCGCTATTATTTGTGGGAAGGATATGAAAGCGTTGGTGCGCATAATGAACATTTTTTCGCGACGAGCATGCACACACACACTGTCCCTTGCTACATGTACTATGAGCATTTGTCTCTGGCTGCCTGTAGCAATTTTGAAGCCCAGCATTTGCATTTGGTCGATCTTGTGAAGTGCTCACATACATATGTATGTATGTATATACATTTGATTGTGTGTACGCATGGGAGACGCTGCTCACAATTTTGGGATATAACTTGTAGAAGCGCTTGTATGTCTGTGTGCCTTTACATGTGCGTGTGTGTATGTGTTTGTATGTATGCATGGGAGATGAGCATTGGCGTGTGCCTCTCTCAACTTAAGCTAGGTACATTCGATGCAAACAATTTGCGGCAAGTTGAAAATAATTTGCAGCAAAGGTTTGCACAAATGTTCACACCAATGCAAATATTGCATGCAAATTACTTGCTGCAATCAATTTTTGTTTTGCACGCAAACTTTTGTATGGCTATTTCGTGCAATATATTGCATTAATGTCTACACTTTTTTTCATTATTTGTTTTTGTTTGCATTGCTTGCAAGTGACACTCATTTGCAAGTTGAATTGAAAAATTCAAGGAATAAAGACGTGTTTATATTATGTCGACACAACAATCGAGAGTTGCTGCTGTTGCTATATTAGCAATTTTGATAAAACGAAAAAAAATGAGATCAAAGTCTGCCAAAAAAAAAAAGTGTTGGGTGAAAGAGTGGATTTCTAAACGAGATGGAAAGGAGTGCATCAGAACCTTTAAAAAGAGCTACAATATGGTGATGAAAAAAACTATTACAATTTTCGCATGTCAGTCAGTGATTTCAATTTTTTATTAGAAAAAGTACATTTTTTTTAGCAATTTCGCGATAAGCATTTTGCTTTTTATACTTATTTTTAAAGTCTGCTGACGAAACATCCCATAAAACTAAAAAATTCTCAATCGTTTTCTCGCGATCCCACATTTTGCTTTGCTTGCTGCAATATTGCGGCTGAAAGCAAACAGCACATGCAAACAAGCAAACAACTGACGCAACCAAGTTAACGGCAAAATTCTGTGTGCAGACGACAAGAAAAAAAAGTTGCAGCAAACAGTTATTGCAAATATTTTGTTTGCAGCAAAATGTTTGCACTCGTGTTCGAACGTGCATATTTGATATGCAGCAATCAACTTGCTGCAAATTGTTTGCATCGTGTGTACCTAGCTTTAGAGTGGTGTGAACGATTTTTGGTTTTAATTGAAGAATCGCGTTTTAGTTAAATAGATTATTTTATTTCAATGATCGTAGGTTTGCCTATGAGAATGATTTTTTTTATACCCTGAATCCATTTTCAATGGGAAATCAGGTTATAATGGTTTTGTTAAATGTATGTAACAGGCAGAAGGAGGCGTGTAAAGAGTATATATATTCTTGATCAGGGCGACGAGATGAGTCGATTTAGCCCTGTCCGTCTGTCCGTCCGTCCGTCTGTCCGTCCGTCCGTCCGTCTGTCCGTATGTTTGAACGCGTCGATCTCAGAAGATATTAGAGCTAGAGACCTTAAATTTTTCCTGGGTCCGTGTATAGCACGCGCATATCGAGTTTTGCTTTAAATATCGATAAATTGCCCCGTTATTCTGTTATCGATTAAAAACAGTATCAAAAACCAGTAATAAATTTATATCTGCTACATCTTTAACGCTAGACTCTCACCCCCTCGCCCTCACATTTGTAAAAGGCGTATTTCAAATACTAGGGACTTCTTTGGGAAATACATGCATATCTATGTTATATTCATAATCTGAAAATTTCTTGAGGATAGTCCATCCACAAGAAAAGTTATTAAACAATTAAGTTCCCATAGTTCCCATAGTGAGCAGCCAATGCGTATTTATGCGTGCGTACGTATGTCTATGTTTGTGCGTGTATGTGCGCATATGCGAATAATTATTGAAATATCAGTTGCTCGAAGGGTTCAGGGGATCTCGTAGTCGCGCAGTCTCGACTAGAGCTTTCTTACTTGTTTTTATACCCTGAACCCATTTTCAATGGGAAATCAGAGTATAATGGTTTTGTTGAAATGTATGTAACAGGCAGAAGGAGGCGTGGCAGACCCCACAAAGTATATATATACTTGATCAGGGCGACGAGCTGAGTTGATTTGGCTCTGTCCGTCCGTCTGTCCGTCTGTCCGTATGTATGAACGCGTCGATTTCAGAAGATATAAGAGCTAGAGACTTCAAATTTTTTTTTTAAATGTCCGTAATTACAGCGCGGATATCAAGTTTATCATTAAAAATCGATAACTCATCCCGATCTTTTTTAATCGATAAAAAACCTTATCGAAAACCAGTTATAAAATTATATCTCCTACACCTTGCTAGAGTCTCCAAATTTTTTATGTATGCTTATATGCAATTTATGCAATTTCGGTTTTGGTTAAAATTTACCGATTATCCCAGTGGGCAAATTGGAAAGGTATCCCTTGCACCTGCGCATATACAGGTGAAATTTACCTTTTTAATAAGAAGCATATGTATGTACATACATACATACATATACTGGCCAAATGGACCCATTTTAAAGGGTGCATCTGTTAGATGTCATAAAAATCATGCAATTAAAAAATACCTATAAAAGTAATAGGAAGTGCACTTGTCACTTTAGTTAGTCAGCTACTTAAGTATAAGCGCACCTCTTCCGGTCAAACCCAAAATCGTTCACACAATTTTAAGTTGTCGTAGGCACACGTCAATGCTCATGTCGTATGCATACACATATAAACATACACACATGCACATACATATAAAGGCACTCAAATGCTTATACAATGATTACCCCATCATTTGTGAACATCGCGGCCCCTGCGTACACACAATCAAACATATGTATGCAAGTGTGAGCACTTGACAAGATCGACTAAATGCAAATGCTGGGATTTCAAATTGCTACAGCCAGCAAGGGCTTTGCACACAGGCATACAAATGCTCATAGTACATGTAGCATACTGTAAGTGTGTGTGTGCATGTTCGTCGCGAAAACATTTTCATTATGCGCACCCCACAAATAATAACGAAAACGCATGGCAAACGGCTTGAAGAGTTCGGAATACCTTTCACTCAGAAGGGACATGGGTTCTTGCTGCGAAGAAATTTCAATTTTCGTGAGCTGCTGCTTGTGCTCACATGTATACATACATATACACATTTAAGAGAGCAGAGAGCATCGAGAGAAAGAGAGAGCAAGGGAAACATTGAGCATAGAGGGATCTTTTGTTCAACATTTGACCATCTCGGTCGAGCGCATGAAGCGAAATGATTGTGCTTTCGTATATTTTAGTAACCCAAACCTAAAAGTGAGGAGCCGAGCGAATACGAAGTTGTCTGGGGTGTTAACGCCCGAAAAAAAAGTGTGCAAAACGCTTTACACTACGTGTCCGGTCTATGTGTTCTCTGGTTAGTGATACTATCAATAGTCTCCATCGATGGATTGGCAGCCCTATCGGATTGATCAAAAATACAATTTCCCATTTTCAATGGGTTCAGGGTATAAAAAATAAATTTATCAATCAAAATTTAATTCAACCTGTCTCACCCTTTATAATTCAATATAGTTTTTTCTTGTTCTTTGATTCGTTTATCGAAAACACTTGTTCTTGATCTGCTTGTGTATGTCAGCAATTTAGTTCACCTTATTAAGCCCACATCCTTGCTATTCGTACCAAGTCAAAGTATTGATTAAAAAGGGTATAACAAAAAAAATAAAATTATTGAGTGCTGAGTATGTAACAGCTGAAGGACGTATTTGAGACGACTAAAATATCTATTCTTCATTGCCATTGTCTACTGTCTGCCCTTCTTAGCATACTTCAAAACAATTCTCAAAAACTAACTGGCTCAAAAACAAGTTTAAAACAAGTATGAAAGCTCTTGTCAAGACTGCTCGACTACGAAATCCCTTGAAACCTTCGGGGAACTGATATTTCAATAATTCACCACGGGCTTCAGCTTACACAAAAAACACACACGCTAAAATAGACACGCATGCATTAAACAGTATGGGTTGCAGTGAGTGCTTACGACGGGACATTAATTTGTTAATAAATTTTCTTGTTGCTGTACTATCTTTATAAAACATTGAAATACATGTAACAATGTGAGTGAGTGAGGGTGTTCAGGCAGGAACATAAGGATTGCAAGCATGATCATTTCGTCAAGAATAGTAACAATTATTAAATTTGTATTTGTCCTGAATATTGTTTAGAAATCCACAGATAGCAGTTCTGGACGTTACCCACTTTGGCCCCCCGCAGAATGTTCATGCACATGCATGAACATAGAAATATGATAAGTAGGGGAACGTACGCGCTATGCACTCGACAGCTAGCATAAAATAAATAACATATGTTTCAAGTGTGAACTGTCAAACTGGGGATAAATTATGACCCTGACCCTTAGCGATTAGAATACGTAAGAGGCGAGCGCTGAGCATTACAAACTTAGCGATAGCATAAGAATAGCTAATAAACCAATGCGGAGTCTTACAAACGACGCGATAAGTTAATAATATGTAATAGACCAATGCTGAGCCTTACACACTCAGCAATAGAAGCACTAGATTTAATGGTTGAAATTATACATGAGTCTGGGTATAAAAACCCGGGCCCAGCAGAATAAAGAATTAATTCGAAACTAAACACCAACATAGTAAAGTGTATACGTTCATGGTTTTTCGAGCCGGATGAAGTATTTTGAATACTTCAATTTCATCCACAAGGAAAAATGTTTGTGATTAGTACAAAGTGAAGTGCTAGTATTATAGATTTGTGCATTGGCTTTCCAACCCAAGCTGTGAGTCGAGGCACAGCAAGATCAACCTGGTGATCAAAACAAAAAAAACCTCCAACGGGATAAGCCAATGGATCTACAATAAACAAACAACTGTGTCGTCAACCATCAATATTTAAAGAGAAATATGGTGGCATAATGGCAGAAATCAGAACCAATAAAGAGTTCATGAAAGTCGAAGTTGCCGACCACGCCATAGACACAAAACAACTTTATAGTTGGGAAACGAGACCAGAAACATCAAAGCAAGAGATGTTTTCATTTAGTTGGTCGAGCCCAATAGAGAAGTTGGTAAGCCTTGTGGACGAAAGAGCTCAAAGAGTAAGGCTGCACATTGAAGAGGTGCTGGCCAACATTGAGCTCAGCAACCAGGATGAAATCGTTAGCTACAAAGATACGCTAGATTTCTTCTGGAAGAAAGTCCAGTCAACACTGAAAGATTTGGAGGTAAAATATGAAAGGCCTGCCTTCGAAATAGAGTACATAGACGAACTGGAACTCAAAGTGTACACAGTGTCGAAAAAACTGGAAAGGAAAATAAGTGCACTGCAAATCGTAAAAGAAGACACTCCAAAGCGACCGAAACCGACACTTCCTCACTTTAATGGAAGTCCTAAGGCGTGGCCAACGTTCTTCGAGCAGTTCACCAAAACAATTCACAACAGAAAGGATATCAGCGACAAGACAAAACTGATATACCTCAAAATGTATCTCAAAGGAGAAGGTCAACGAGTTATAAGCCATTTCTCAATTGGAGTGGGTAACTACAATTCAGCGTGGGACTATTTATGCAAACGCTACAAACGTTATTTACCTGTGGACATGGAACTGCTGAAGGATAACGATGAAGGCAGTATCCGCAATTGCGTGAGCACCTCTGATAACAGTGACAACGTCACAGCTGATGAGATGACGGCATATCAGGCTGCTTTTGGATGCAATAGTGTTCAAAAAGTGGGATTACAACCCGCCGGCAAGCCTCCACGTGGGAGGAAATATAAATAAAGCTACTGAACAACGTAATAAGGTTCAAGTGGTAACAACAAAACCAAATATAGGTGAAGACAAGAGATCGATAAAAAAGATCTGGGCCCCACCAACTCCGACAAAGGATCCGGACCACATAGAAGATGCGGACGAGAATGGAATTTCTGCCACAACTTCGACATCAACGTTGAGTATCACTGAAGATACATCAACAGATATCCAATTGGAAGTTCGACCAATGGATGATATTTCCACAGTTGGCAGCACGACGGAAGAGCAAACTTCTGCGGAGACTGCAACAGCGACTGGAAGTGCAGCTGAAGAGAAAAGCGAGAATACCGACTCAAACTCTTCAGTGATGACCACAGCAGCGCCACCAACAATGGAAACTAAAGCTGCAAGTACAATTACATCAGAAAAGGAGTCGATTGGAAGTAGCAGCAACATATTAAAGGAAACAACAATAACCACTACAAGCGAAACAATAGGCACAATAAGGCATCAGCATCAACAGAAGGACATCTATCACTTGGAGGCTTTGGCCTCGGCAACAATGAAGCGATCGACAACTTCCTCAACAGATGCAATCAGCTATATTAATGCAACAAACGATGACACCTACAAGCCACAGAAGTTCTTTAAAGAGGCACGACTTCATTTGGCATGGGAACCGCCACCTGAGCAAAAGACTAAGGTGATAGTGGCATACTCGGTTTATCTGGATGTCACATTCTCTGGGCCCTGCAGAATGTTCAGGCACGAACATAAGGATTACAAGCATGATCATTTCGTCAAGAATACTAACAATGATTAAAATTTGTATTTGTCCTGAATATTGTTTAGAAATCCACAGATAGCAGTTCTGGACGTTACCCACTTTGGCCCCCCGCAGAATGTTCATGCACATGCATGAACATAGAAATATGATAAGTAGGGGAACGTACGCGCTATGCACTCGACAGCTAGCATAAAATAAATAACATATGTTTCAAGTGTGAACTGTCAAACTGGGCATAAATTATGACCCTGACCCTTAGCGATTAGAATACGTAAGAGGCGAGTGCTGAGCATTACAAACTCAGCGATAGCATAAGAATAGCTAATAAACCAATGCGGAGTCTTACAAACTACGCGATAAGTTAATAATATGTAATAGACCAATGCTGAGCCTTACACACTCAGCAATAGAAGCACTAGATTTAATGGTTGAAATTATACATGAGTCTGGGTATAAAAACCCGGGCCCAGCAGAATAAAGATTCAATACGAAACTAAACACCAACATAGTAAAGTGTATTCGTTCAGAGGGGCATAAAACATATTGAAAGAGTGCAAAGTCGCATGGACTCATGATCTCAGATCTCCCTGACTTCAGTAAAATGAGTGAGAATAAATAATACCAAAAGCGGAATACAAAAGTTAACCGAAGCATATAGGCGTCGAGTCACTCGAGTTTTTGCATACATATATTTTCGTAGCAACACCGTCCGGCTCCTTCGTTTGAGGCTCGAGCTGTGAAAAATTCTCACACCAAGCTCACGCGAAGAGCACGCATTTTAATATGAAGTCCAACTGCGCGCTTAGCTTTATACCCTGAACCCATTTTCAATGGGAAATTAGAGTATAATGGTCTTGTTAAGAGTATGTAAGAGTATGTAACGATTTAGCCCTGCCCGACTGTCTGTCCTAAGGCTGCAAATCCATCGATGCAGACTATTGATAGTATCGATGGATTTGGGCTTTCATGATATATCGATGGTTTTTTTCATCCATCGATAATTTACAACTAGGTGGCGCGAAGAGACGCATGTAAGCATTTTCCGGAATATACATATATAACATAACATATATATATAAACATTAAGTTAATAATAATATCAAACTGATGTTTAAAGTGCAAGTTTGTTTTTTATTATATTATGTACATACATTTAAGATGGCGCTTCTGCTTCGCGTTCTACTGTGGCGCACTTTGATAATTCTAAGTCTTCCTTTGCTGCTGCTAGTATTACTAGATTTTTGCCCACCGCTTCTGAGGATGACGCATCCAATTTTATCCATATGTAATACAATATATATTTTATTAGATATACAACCATCACATAAATATCCAGTTACTATTGTATTGCCTTCTTATACAAAATTGCACGAATCATTTTGTGCTGGATGTATGATCGAAATTATTTAAAATTTATTCATTTGTAAAAACTTCAAATCTTCGATGGAACTATCGATAGTATCGATGGCTCATTCCATCGATGGATAAATCTATCGAGGGTAACCTCTATCGATGGTTTTGCAGCCCTAGTCTGTCCGTTCGTATGTGAGAACGCGTCGATCTCAGGTATAAGAGCTAGAGACTTGAAATTTTTTCCTAGGTTTGTGTCACTAACCAGAGAACACATAGACTAGACATCTAGAACAAATTTTTTCAACGACGAAAAAATGCGCTGAGGAGACTATACAACTTCGTATTTACTCGGCTCAGTCTCTTGAGGCTCGAACCAGTGTTGCCAAATCAGTTTTAATTTGCTTTTTTTCCACTTTTTTCTATACTGATCAATTTATCATTATTTGTAGCGATTTATCGTATGTAGAAGTGTTTGTCATTGCAGTTGAATTAAAACTAAATAATGCGTTATGTCAATTTTCTATGAATGCGCCAATCGATAATAGAGTGGAAACTGACTAAACTAAAATATTATTATACATTATTCAATATAACTTATTTGAGCAAGAATATCAAACTTGAAATTCTCTAACAGATCTTATAAAGCAATTAAAAAGAATGTATGCAACTCATGAGATGACATGTAGTACAAAAATTTTCGTGTTAACTAAATATGTTTTAATTAATAGGCTGCAGACAAATTTTCAAATGGTGTAAAATGCTGATTCGTTTTCTTGCATATGTATATATTTTGCGAGTAAACAAAAATAGTATCGTTCCAATACTAGAGTTATTCTATTTAAAGAACATTAAGTATTGAACAGCAATATAAGAATAATCATCCAATTCATTGGGGAAATTCTTGAGACTGTACATAGTTTAGGGTGAGATGTGTGATTATAAGAATTCTGGAGGAAATAAAAAATGTAGGGACTTGGCCATTTTTGCAATGGCATTGCTTTCCTTGCCATGATCGAACGCGCAAGTGGTAACAAGTTTTAGTCAGGTCAATACTGTAAAAACATAACTACTAGTGATGGCACGATTAATCATTTGATACACAATAATCGATTATTTTAAGCAACATGGTGGAAAGCGAAGCGTAATTATGGCACCAACAATTAGGTAAGTTTTCATAACGCGCACACGACAAGAAATGGCGGAGCTTTCAGATATAAATGAAAGTTTAGGAAGCACTAGTGACGGCTCATCTACTAGCGAAGTTGAGTTCGATTTATGGACCCACCACAAGGCACTGGCCCACAAAACCAGTAAGAAAGACGGTAACCATTTTCAAATTCAAGACGAGCTGTCCTGGGAGGAGATGCGTACTGTATACCCTAAGCTATATGTTATAGCTTGTCGGTATTGTTTCTTAATGGGCACTTCGGTACCAGCGGAACGTATTTTTTCCAAGGCGGATGCCACATTAACCGAAAAAAGGAACAGGTTAACAACAGAGCACATTTCACAACTACTATTTCTTAACTCAATTTTAAATAAATAAATTTATATTCTTTACTGCTATTGCTATTGTTGCTTCTAAAAGGAGTTCATAAAAAATAAATTAAGCGCATTCAAAAAAATCATTTGATTAATCGATGTTTTCCATTTTTCTGCGATTAATTGCAATTAATCTTTAAAGCACCTAAAATAAATCATATGATTAAATAATCGAACAATGATTTTTTTTTGCCATCACTAATAACTACCCAATAAAATGAATATTTATGTGCTTACTCAATTTTAAGCGTCAGGTAAAACCTATATAGTGTAAAACTTTACAGATACGGCTTGCCACGGTTGAAGAAATGCAGCCATGACTTCTAGTTACTAAAAATATATTTAAATATCAATCAAATGAAAGCAAAAACCATCAGCTTGTTTGTCCGATTTTTTTCACAAAATTTCAGCTTTTTTTAAAGTATCTTCCCACTAAAAACAGCATTTTTTGCTGAACAAAAGTTGGCAACACTGGCTCGAACAGTGAAATATTGCACGACAAAATCAGAGTGCTGCAAGCGCTCAAACAAAATGGTGCCATTCTTATATGAAGCACGGCTATGCGCTATTTGTCCTACTCTCTCTCTCATTCTATCTCTCTCTATGGTCTCTCAAATAGCAGCAGCGCACAGAAATTGAAAATTGTTCGCGACTATCCCAGCTCTTTCCTTTTGAGTGAAGGGCATACAGAAATCATAAAAGCGTTTGTCACGCTCATGCAAACAAAATGTAAGCGTTTCGATGGTTATTCGTGGGAAGGGTATGAAAGCGTTGATACGCATAAAGAATATGATTTCGCGACGGGCAAGTACACACACACTTGCAGTCTCTGGAAGCATGTGTGAGCATTTGTGGCCTGTGTGCGTAACTCTTGCTGCTTGAGCAAATTGTAATGCCCAAAATTGACCGTTAATTGGCCTTTGAGGGAGCACATACATTTGCATACATATGTGTATGTATGTATGAGATGGGATGATAATTGTCTGGCGATTCAGTAGTTTGTCAATTTTGTATAGTTTGAATTGTAGAGTGACTGTCAAATGAGCCTTTATGACTTAATCAGTAATTTTGGCAATAAAGATCATTTTTCCGCTGGTTGGTTGGTCTTACGCTTGCAGCACACTGATTTTGTCGTGCAATATTTCACTGTTCGAGCCTCAAGAGACTGAGCCGAGCAAATACGAAGTTGTGTAGTCTCCTCAGCGCATTTTTTCGTCGTTGAAAAAATTTGTTCTAGATGTCTACTCTATGTGTTCTCTGGTTAGTGTTTGTGTATATCACGCGCATATCGAGTTTTTCTTTAAAAAATCGATAGCTACTCCCGATAGTTTGTTATTATTAAAACCACTGACCAGAGAACATATAGACTAGACATGTAGTACAAAGTTTTTCAACACCGAAAAATCTGTCTCCTAGGGCCTATCAATTTCGTATTTGCTCGGCTCTTCACTTTTAGGTCCGAGCTACGAAAATATGCGAAAGCACAATCATTCCGCTTCATGCGCTCGATCTTTAATTATATGTATGTATCTTCTATACCTTTAAAGCTAGAGTTTCCAAATGAATGTTTGAATGTAGGCTCACGTGTATTTTATAGAATTTCGATTTGTGTTAAAATTTACCCTGGAGACTTATAGAGACTTGTGCCTTGGCCAATGGTCGCATTTCAATGTTATAATCACAATCTAAAAGTTTCATGAAGATAGTCCATCGATAAAAAAAAAAAGTTAATAAACAATTAAGTTCCCATAGTAAGCCCACATTTTCTTTGTAAACAGAAGGATGCGAAGAATTATTGAAATATACATTTTCGAAGGGTTCAGGGGATTTCGTAGCGAGCAGTCTCGACTAGAGCTTTCTTACTTGTTTCTTACTCTCTTTCTCTATTTATGCCCTTTCCCCATACCAAGCTATTGAAAGGGTTTGCCACGCTTATGCAAAACGTTAGCGTTTTCTTATCTTCTTATCTAACTAAATAATACGGACAAAATAAATTAAATAATGTTTTTAAGTGCTAATATTTATTAGACATATATGTACATAGTATATTGTATTACAAAATTACATTGCCCTTCGTATTTACGTTATTTGTGGGAATGGTATGAAAGCGTTGACATAAAGAATAAGTTGTCGCTGTGAAATTATGACGGGAAATTTGATGTTGTTGGCCGTCTGTTCTGCACACACATAATTGAATTACCGTTTGCTTTTTTCTTTGCACACAGCGAAACGAATTATATACCCGGACGCATATTTATTCAATTATTTTTCGCTCAATAGAATAGTGTGCTTCTGAGTCATATACGAGCGCACTTAATCATACAATTTTCGATTTGACCTCGGTGCCACAAATCTTAATATGCGCACTGTTAATTCGGATACGCATTTTTGGGACTCATTAGCCCTCTAGTTCATACATACGGACGGACGGACGAACGGACAGGGCTAAATCAACTCGGCTCGTCGCCCTGATCAAGAATACATACACTTTGTGGGGTCTGCCAAATCTAGGGTGACAATCCGTCCTGGAATTTCGGGACATGTCCCGCTTTTGGAGGTAATGTCCCGGTGTCCCGACCTGACACGAAATTGTCCCGGTTTTCAATTGTTTCGATAAAAAAATAGTCATTTTGACAAAATGCAAACTTGTAGAAGTTTGTGTCGAGACAAGACAAGAATTTTGTTTAGAAAAAGAACGCAGATAAGGTGTTACTCGGAAGTATCAAAAATAGCTCAAATCCTGCATGCGATTCCAGCGCACAATGCGCAAATTTCGAAAGGGTCTTTTCTTATAAAATACATAGCGAGACGAAAGGAATAAGTTACTGGTGGAAAATGTGAAAATCATCCATATAGCTCAATTTAATTTTGTGGACATAAAAACATTAAATATTGATGAAAGAAATGTTTTGTAAATATGTTCGGAAAAATAGGCAGTGTGGAGAAGTATAAGTCAGCCAATCATGAATATAATAACAATTAAATATAAGGATGTATTCATATATATGGATTTTCTTCTTTTGGAATTAGTCCTAAGATAATGTAATTATGCTAAATATGAAGAAAGTAAAAGTTGAATTTATGTATGAATCTGTGTGACAAATGATTTATTCAAGATAATTTTTTTTAGAGAGAGAGAGAGAGAGAGAGAGAGAGAGAGGGGGGGGGTAGTTCTTCACAGTCCCGGAATGGGCTCCGGTCTAGATGGTCACCCTAGCCAAATCTATTTCTGCCTGTGACATACATTTAACAAAACCATTATACCTTGATTTCCGATTGTAAATGCGTTCAGTGTAACACACAGCACTATATGTCCTATAACACTTAGACACTTGAATAATAGCAATAGCAATAACGATATCATGAAAAAGGATAGGAAAGGAAAGGAAAGGAAAAAGTTTATGGACAACTTCTTAATAAATTGAACATTTAAAATCAATACTACATATAGACGTACATATATAAATTTGTATATTAATACATATGTATGTATAAGCGAGAAGACATATCTTATCCTTGAAGATCTAACTCGGTATGTCAAGGAAGAAAAAGGCAACATTTACTGAGTAATAAACAATATTAGAGGAACTTGAATTTGGCGAACTAAAGCCAAATATTTATTAAGATATTTATTAATTTCTTTCAATATTATGCCAGTTCATTAGGGTGACCATCTGGGCCGGAGCCCATTCCGGGACTGTCAACAATAACTTTTAAAAATTAAATCACATATGTATGTATATGTAAATATACATAAGTACGTAAAAAAAAACAAAAGTTCAAATATTTGTTATGCTTTCAAAATGTTAAGTAAGCAGTTTCCACGTATGTAAATATGTATGTACATATGTATATACATATGTATACATATGTATATACATTCATAAAGGTGTGTAATACATGACATACGTATTTACATGTACTATACGAGTAAGCTTGTTTGTAAGAGGTTGCTAAATATTGGACTCAAATACATACATATGTATATTGTTTTGTACGTCCATACATATCTGTAAGTATACTTACATACATATGTACATGTATGTATGTATGTAAGTATGTATAAAAAAATTTTTAAAACAATTGGTATTGTAGATAAGTGGAATTAATGCTTATAACACTTAAATTCGCCCAATATTCGTAATTTCTTTTGTTCTTACATTCGTTAACTTTGTAATTATATAAACATCCTTTATTTTGATACATACATATATTCTTATGTCTATATGTATATACATATGTATGTATTTCTCGTAATAAAAAACTACTAAAATTTACAATTGCAATAAAAGTTTTGCGGTAATGTTGTTTCAAGAAGTAAATATTTATATATATATATATATATATATATATATATATATATGTATTTATGAACAAATATTTTTTTGTGCTTTTAGGTTCGTACATACTAATACATACATACATATACTACGCGAATAAGTATGTATACTTATATACATTCATACATATATACATTTGTATGTAATACATAGTATGTATGGATGTACATACGATTTTAGGGACTCGTGCACCAACACGAGCACTCAGTACAATCATAATTGTTTATATGAATGCACAATAAATATAAACATACATATATATCATAAGCCATAACTATTAAGTTTTCAAAGAACATTTAACATTTGTGTCCTTATTTTATGCACACTCAAAGCCATATGAATAATTTTAAGCACAGACACAATCGAACAATTAAACACATTTCTCTTTATAAACAGATACATATGTATGTATGTACATACTTTATTATAAGCCAAAAACACAAACACTGGTTTTCAGTAATATTTAGTGGAAGACCATTACCCAGTGACAGGCACCCCGGGACTAAACCTGTTTCCAAATGCTGTTTTAAGAATTGTAGCGAACTTTCTGCTCTTGCGAAATACTTGGAGGATTTTTTGCAGACATTCGGGAAATTCTGTAAATACACGGTCAAAATAATTACATATATTTCGAGGTAAAATATTTATAGCATATTTAAAGGCTTATAATAAAAATTTATATAATTAATTATATATATAATTTTATATATATATATTTTTTTATTTTTTATTTTTATTTTTATTTTTTTTATGCGGAAGTATAAACAAAGCTCGTTTAACTTTAAAATTGTATCTATTTATACGTAATGTTTTTGTATCTTAAATGTTTTTGTTTTCATACATGTATGCCTATGAATAAAAGGCAAAAATTTACAAAATAAGCACAAGAAAAAAATTATATATGTAAGCACCTGCATTTTGATAATTCTGTCTTCGCACTTTTTGTTCAGTGTATGAATGTATACTAACATGTAAGGGTAGCTTAAACCCGAGTCCGTTAAATAAAAAAATATTATAGTAACAACAACAACCAGCTTATAGTTATGTATATAAATCTATGTATATGAAATAATGTAGTAGGAAAAGTATTTAATGAAAGTCAAGTCATGTTCATTTCTTAATTTTATTATTTTAAAACTAAAATCAAACAGCTTTCCAATTGGTGGGATATTTTCTCTTAAATAAAGAAAGAAATTGACATACTCTTAAAACACAGACATAGTGTACAGGGCTGCTATAAGCTTATTCGAGTACATTGCAGAATCGGTTGTCTTCAAGAAGCAATACTAATCAAGTAAATATTTATTTCTTGTCTGATATTCAAATTATTCTAAATATTTAATCTAAGTATGCATTATTACTTTTTAAGTTTTCCCAAATACATAAGCAGGAAGAGGCGTATCAGAACCATTTAGGATATGCATAAATGTATGGTCAGCGTCTCTGAAAGGTATCGACTTTAAATTAGTTTAAAATAATCAAAAACTATTTATGTTTTGTTTATGAGTGCACCCTTTCAGCACCTCCTCTTACCATAGAACACATGGACAGCAAACCTAGAGCAATTTTTTCGCATTTGTTCGGCTCGACATTTTTTGGGTCGGGCAGGGAAAATATAGCACGACAAAATTTTGATTGAGCATGATGGCTAAAGATTTGAAGAGTTCGATATAGTCTTAACTTAGGCTGATGTCAGAGTGGCCGCGATAAGCGATGCGACAATATGGAGCGACGATAAGGGAAAAAAACTCAGAGAGCAATCGGTTGAAATGATTGCTCGTCGAGTTCGTTCTCGTTCGGAGAACAACCGTTTTCATTTTTATACTCATTCACGAAAGTGAATCAGTATATTGGTTTTGTGCAATGTCCGACTTGCTGTCCGTTCGTCTGTCCGTCCGTCCGTCTGTCGGTCTGTCCGTATGAACGCAATCTATTTCGGCGCTATTGAAGCTAGAGACTTGAAATTTGGAACACATACTCGTGTATATCTCCGATTTATAAAGTGTTAAAATTTTCCCGATCCGCCCACTAGGGGCGTGGCAAATCGGAAAATGCATTTTCCGATATACCAGAAATCATGTTAGTTAAAGAGCTAGAAAGCTGAAATTTGGTATGTAGGTCCGTGTTGACCACCCAAGATCACGAGCTATGGTGGATATATCTACGCCCATTGGGGGCGTGGCAAATCGGATAAAACTGTATCTCCTAAAGTTGTAAACCTAGAATGCTGAAATTTTGCACGTCAGCTAATGGTATGATTTTATAAAGTCTAAAGAAATTATTAGTCTATGCCCATTGGGGGCGTGGCAAATCGGACCTGAAGATATAGTGATTTTTTAAATTCTCCTATATTTTGGACACTATTGAGGCAGAGACCTCAAATTTTGTATATATACTCGGACTGATCACCCAAGACCAAAAAGTTTTGTCGGATATATGTCCGCCCACAGGGAGCGTGGCAAACCACAAAAGTTTATATCTCCTAAAGTATAATAGCTAGAAGCTTTAAATTTGGATAGTTGAGTTACTGGTAGCCTCTTCTATCGATTCCCCAAAAATAATTTTTACGCCTCTTTAGGGGCGTGGCATATCGAAAAATACCCTGTAATTTTCACTTTTTTTGAGGTTAAGCATTCAAACTTTGCAGTTAGGGTACCGTTATCTCTTTCTAAAAACTGACCAAAAATGATGTGCCTACGCCCAGTTGGGGCGTGGCAAATCGGAAAAACCTGTATATTCTACAGTATTAGGGCGAAACTTAACTACTAAATTGTTGATGGGATGTGAATGAGTATTCCGCAGTCGGTAACGCCCGACTGCAACGTTCTTACTTGTTTCTATTTTGCTCAGGTTATTCCCCGACCGTTTGATTGAGTTAAATAAAAATAAAAGTCTTTTGAGTATGTATGCGAGTAAACGTATTATTTGCAATCGTGTGATTTGGCAAATACATGCATATTTATGTTATATTCATAATCTGAAAGTTTCATGAAGATCCATCCAGTAAGAGTAGCAAGCTAGTAAAAAGCCTTTTGCTATAATTTTTATTTTGGAAACTCTGTTTGTTGTATTTGTTAATACTTTGTAATACACGAGGTTCTAAAAAAAAAAATAATAAATAAATAAATAATAAAAGTTTGTAGAGCAAATGTACAAGTTAAAGGTACTATGAGCTATCAGTTGAATTAGAGGGTCGTGATGATGATATGAATGATTGAAAGAGAAGCTGTTGAAAGAGACAGTAATGTTTTGAGAAGCTGTTGCAAGAGACAGTAACGTATTGAGAAACTGTTGAGAGAGACAGTAATGAATTGAATAATAGAGAAACTGTTGAAAGAGACAATAATGTGTTGAATAGAAGAGAAATTATTGAAAGAGACAGTAATGAGCTGAATGGAAGAGAAATGGTTGAAAGAGTCAGCAATGAAATGATTGAAGGTGAAATGGTTGAACAAGACAGAAATGAGATGACTGAATGTAGAACGGTTGAAAGAGACAGTATTCTTGAAGGGCTGATAAGAAAAGTGAGAAGAATTTGTCATAGTGCACAAATAAAGATCAAATGTTTTGACGATGGCGTCTGGCACATAAGATAATTTTATGTATGTAGATCAGTTGGAACTATGAGACTGTAAAGAATTATAAAGGAAGTTGAATTAAGTTAAAGAAGATGAATTATGTTAGTTCAAGAATGAAACTAAAACCTGAAGATAAGATTCTGTATGGAAAATAGTTGTCAACAAATTTTAGAGAAGAAACGGGAATGAAATATGGTTGATAATTTTTGAATAAATTGATTTATTGAGTAAAGTTTTTTTTTGTAAGAGTTACACGAGGCCGTGTTAAAGTCAGGATGGCCGTGTCGAAGCGCAAGTAGAATGAATATATTGGCGCGCACTGTAATTGTGCTTTCTACCTACTTGCCTTTTTCCCTTTTTGCATGCCTTCGTACTTGTGCGTGTGTGTTCGATTCCCTTGAACAAAGAATGCGAATACTATGACAGGGTTTTGGTTTGGATTGTTTTGGTCTCACACGAGCGCAGCATGCATAGTAAAGTTGTTGTATTTAGAGTGCAGCATGTGAGTGCGTATGGTTTTGCTATTTTGTGTGTTTCGCGACTGGACGTATCGTGGCTGGTCGGTTATGTTTTGTAGGCGGGAAATGGAATGCAAGCACAAGTGAAAAACATCATTTTGATCACGGCGTGTAGAGCATAAGATATAATGTTAAAAATTTGTTAAGTTAATGATAATGAAAATATATGAATTATGTTAAAATAAAATGTTTGTTAAAGAATGAAGAAAACTCTAGTCGAGACTGCTCGACTAGGAGATACCCTGAACCCTCTAATCTGATATTCTAATCACTCTGCACTTCTTTTCGGCACACATAAATACACACGCATTAGAACGGGCTCTGCTAACTAAGCAGAAATACGTCTTTTACAAAGGTGAGGGTGAGGGGGTGGATATAAGGGTGGGGGGTAAATTACAACAAAAAATCGAAATTATATAAAATACATATAAATCTACATTTAAAATTTGGAAGCTCTAGCTCTAAAGGTGTAGGAGATATAATTAAATAACTAGCTTTCGATAAGATTTTTATCGATAATAAATTATCGGAGGTAGTTATCGATATATAAAGAAAAACTTGATATGCGCGTGATATACACGGACCTAGGAAACAAAATTTCAAGTCTCTAGCTCTTATATCTTCTTCGACGCGTTCATACATACGGACGGACGGACGGACGGACGGACGGACAGACAGACGGACAGGGCCAAATCGACTAAGCTCGTCGCCCTGATCAAGAATATATATACTTTGTGGGGTCTGCCACGCCTCCTTCTGCCTGTTACATACTTTTAACAAAACCATTATACCCTGATTTCCCATTTTCAATGGGTTCAGGGTATAAAAAGAAAAAAGAATAATGACTGAATTTGAAGATTACGTTTGTCAATGTTTAGTAGTGGCTTTGTAAGAAAACTTATCTTTGTTAAACTGAAATTTTTATAATTTGTCAATAAAATGTTTTATGTATATCGTAAAGTACATTTTGGAAGTATTGCACAAGGTCGTGTAATGGTCAGGATGGCTGTGTCGGCGCGTGCAGCTCGTGCTGTGTGTGTGTGTGAGGGATTTCGCAAGAATGTTATTTCATCATAATGTGAAGATTGCATCAGCCTTTATTTGAGATGCGATTGGCTGATGGCATTTTGTAGTTTTGGAAAGTACCGTTTTAGTGCGGCGACAGCGTTACGACGCTGTCGCCGAGCGTGGTTTGATGGTAGGCACAAAAGAATACATAAGTGTGCGACGCAAGTCAGTTCTATGCTAGACTTCGGCCACCGAAACTCGCTGCGCGATTAGAAAATGAATCAGTTTAATGACGCGTTTATATATATAATGCATGGCATCCTATGCGTACACATAATCAAATGTATATACATACATACCTACATATGCATGTGAGCACTTCACAAGATCGACCAAATGCAAATGCTGGACTGTTAAATTGCTACAGGCGGCAAGAGATTCGCACACAGGCATATAAATGCTCATAGTACATGTAGCAAGCGAGAGTGTGTGTATGCATGCTCATCGCGAAAACATTTTCTTTATGCGCACCAACGCTTTCATACCCTTCCCACAAATAATAACGAAAACTCGATGGCCCTCGTAGCTAGCACGTTTAATAATTTTTAGATTTATATTTTTTATATTGTCTAATAAATAAATAATAATAATAATAATAACGAAAACGCAAATATTTTGTACGAGCTTGGTAAACGGTTTGAAGGGTTCGGAATACTCTTCACACGTAAGGGAAGAAACGGCAGTCTAACGCGAAGAAATTTCAATTATCGTCAGTTGCTGCTTGTGCTCACATGTATACATACATATACATATTTGAGAGAGCAGAGAGCAGAGAGAGCGAGAGAGCAAGAACAAAAATTGAGCATAGAGGCATCTGTTATTCAACATTTGACCATCTCGGTCGAGCGCATGAAGCGAAATGATTGTGCTTTCGTATATTTTCGTAGCCCGAACCTGAAAGTGAAGAGCCGAGCAAATAAGAAATTGATAGGCCCTAGGAGACAGATTTTTCGGTGTTGACAAACTTTGTACTACATGTCTAGTCTATGTGTTCTCTGGTCACACATAGACCGTACATGTATTGTAAAGCTTTTTGCACACTTTTTTTTTTTTTTTTTTTTTTTGAGCGTTAGTTCTTAGACTACTTTTTATTTGCTCGGCTCCTATGAAAATATGGAAACACAAAATCATTTCTCTTTATGCGCTCGGCCAAGACGGTCGACTGTTGAACAAAAGATGCCTCTACGCTTAATGTTTCCCTTGCTCTTTCTATCTCCCTCGATACTCTCTGCTCTCTCAAATAAAGAGCTCGCAAATGAGAGTTGATCGTTTTTTCGCTGTTCCCTAAAGATTCAAATTCCCATTGATACTCAGTAGGCTTGATAACAGTGAAGAATTGATGATGGAAATGGTGGCTTATTTTTTTTGGATGCTCCCGGTGGAACTGGGAAGACATTTCTCATGTCATTGATTTTGGCAACTGTACGTGCGAGATCCGAAATTGCGGTAGCAATTGCTTCTTCTGGAATAGCGGCCACATTGTTAGACGGATGCCGTACGGCTCACTCAGCGTTAAAATTGCCATTAAATCGTCAAGCTACTGAACAACCGACATGTAACATTTCAAAACACTCCGCAATGGCCAATGTTTTAGTAGCATCAAAAATTATCATAGGGGACGAATGCACAATGGCGCACAAACGAGCATTGGAAGCACTAGACCGAACATTAAAAGATCTGCGCAATGACTCGAGATGTTTTGGTGGCTCAATGATTTTATTATCTGGCGATTTCCGACAAACACTACCAGTAATTCCAAGATCTACTGCTGCCGACGAAATAAACGCTTGCCTCAAAGCATCAAATCTGTGGCGATATGTAACCAAACTTCAACTGTCTGTAAATATGAGAGTTGCATTGTTGAACGATCTATCTCGAAGCTATTGCTGAATATCAGTAATGGCCGTATTCCTGTTGACGAATCGAGTGGCTTGATTTCATTTCCTCAAAATTTTTGCAATTTCGTCTCATCAAAAGATGAGCTTATCAACAAAGTATTTCCGAGTATCATTGCTTTCCACAAAAATACTAAGAAAGAAAACTGATGAGCAATGTGATTCACGCGTCGATACTCAAAGTAAAATTTAAAGATGAGGAAGTTCTTATTCCTAAGATTCCGATGATCACAACAGATATGCGCAATGTAGGGCAATGCAACGTTTGCCGGGCAAAGAACGCAACAATCGCGTGTAATTACCCATACAAACGCAACTGACAGTTTGCTTCATTTAACTCAAGGAAACGATCAGTGTTTGGCTTGAGCGAAACGAAAACAGAAATAACTGTCTCGCTTTGAGCGTGAGCAGACCTAAGCCAGACGCGACAAAAACAGTTTCGGTCTGAATCTTTTTGATTGTGTCAGTGAAAGACACTTATTTGTAGACAACGAAAAAGTGTTAACAGTTATTTGCGAGCTATGCTCAAATATGTAAATGTATGTATGCAGGTATGCATGTGAGCATCACGAAAATTGAACAGTTAGATATACTCTTTACACAGAAGGGAAGAAACGGGAGTCTATCGCGAAGAAATTTCAATTTTTGTGTGCTGCTGAGTTGGATGATTTAAGCGACCACAGAGAGAGAGAAGAGTGAGGTAGAGTGGGAGGGAGTACGACAAATAGCACATATCATATACAAATCATTTTGTTAAAGCATTCGCAGCGCACTGACTGTCCTGATTTGACATTGAAAATGGGTACAGGGTATTTATACCTCATATTTTTAAATATGAGTAGAAGTTTGAAAACGTACACTAAAATATAGGTTGAAGGGCAGAAAAATTGGATAATTTGTAGGTAAACAAAATTATTAGTGCTAAAAGCCTTACGACAATTATGTGTCATGACACGATGACATAAACAGCTTCCAGAATAAACTGGATGCAGTCGAAGATCTGCTCGTGGATCAAGGTGGAGACAATCAAATTACTAGCTGAACTAGATGGACGTGAACGACAGTTCGACGGCACATTGACCTCGAAGCACGTGGTCGAAAGAAGCCTAACAGCTATGGAAAGAGCGTGTAACGTTTCGATGCCAAAAACGCACAGCAAACACGGAGGCAGCCGACATGCGTACTGGTGGAACCACGATATTGCAGAAAAAAGGAAATTATGCATACAATGTAGAAGAAGACTAACAAGGGCACGACGCTCTGGAAATTTTATGACGGAAGCGTTAGCAGCTAAGATTGCGAGAAAATAACTGTCGATTGCTATCACACGCAGTAAGCATGACAAGTGGAAAGAGCTCTGCAAAGATATAAATAAAGATCCTTGGGGACTTGGCTACAAGATAGTCATGAAGAAGCTGAAAAACTACGGAGCAGTGCCAAGCGTGGATGCTGAAACTATGGATCACATAGTGGAAACACTATTTCCAACACACATCCACGAGATGCATGTGCGAACACCCGTAGAGTTCGATGGTTCAGTCCCAAATTTCACCGAGGAAGAACTCAAGATTGCGACTCTCTCCCTAAAGAATAAGAAAGCGCCGGGACCAGATAATATACCGGCAGAGATACTGAAGGTGATAGCATCAGGACGGCCTACTTTTCTCCTTAGGATGTATAACGCATGTCTAAAAGAAAGGATATTCCCAGAAGCGTGGAAAGAACAGAGACTGGTGCTCATTAGCAAAGGCACAGGCGATCCCAACTCACGTTCGGCTTATCGCCCATTGTGTATGCTAAACACAGCGGGGAAGCTGTTAGAAAAGCTCATAAGACCCAGACTACTCGCCGCAGTAGAGGCCGCTGGAGGACTTAGCCCCAGGCAACACGGGCTCAGAGCTGGAAAATCCACAATGGGAGCTATCGATGAAGTGGTTCAGGCAACCAGAGCTACGCAAAGAGGAAATGCATACTCGCGCCCAGTGGTCCTGCTAGCAACGCTGGACGTTAAAAACGTCTTTAATAGTGTAAGGTGGACCGATATGCTTACATCCTTGGAGCATCGTTTTCATATACCGGAGTACCTGATGAATATGATCAGGAGCTATTTGCAGGATCGAATACTCCTGTACTCCACACAGACTGGTACGAAACGATATAGAGTGACTGGAGGAGCTGCACAGGGGTCAATCCTGGGACCAGACCTGTGGAATATCAGGTACGGCGACATCCTAAGACTGGAAATGCCTGAAGACGCTTTCCTAATTGGTTATGCCGATGATATCGCAGCCGTTATTACTGCCGTAGAGGCCCAAAAGAGACTTACCCAAGTCATGATCCGCACGCAGACATGGCTCAGCTCTCGAGGATTGGAACTTGCCACCCATAAAACAGAGTTACTTCTGTTCACGGGGAAGCTGATCCCAACCGAAATAGAGATGCGAGTAAGCGGAAACCTTATAAGGACTCAGAGGACAGTGAACTATCTAGGCGTTAGACTAGACAGTAAACTTACCTTCTGGGAACAGCTGAAGCATGCCACGTGGAAAACAGCGACAGCAACGGGGTCTTTGAGCAGACTGATGGCAAACATTGACGGCCCGACGGCAGGAAAACGAAGACTTCTCATGGAAGCGACAAATGCAATATTGCTTTATGGAAGTGAAATATGGGCGGACACCTTAAAGGCGAATGTAAGGCGAAACCCGATGTTATGTAGTATGTTGTATGTCATATAAGCATATGCTCACAGTATTGTAGTGTATACAATATATGAAGTTGACATATGCCCTAAATATAAGTAAGAGTATCATGCTCACAACATAGCAACACTTTGTTGCTTTACTTATATTATAACAGCTATACATAAGCGCCGTAATATGATCGGTCACTTATGTATAGACTGGCCTGCAGCGTGGGATCTGCAACGTAAGCATTGTTACGCTCTTGTCCACGCCGCAGCTTAAACGCTAAATGTATATGCCTTCTGCATATGCATACAAACATATATACACACACATACAGCATGTTATATACTCCCATTCTGCCGCTGCTATAAGCGACAGAATTCTTTATGTAAACTTTATGTACTTTAGGCTAAGACTTTATTTGAATAAAATACGGAGAGCATTCGCTGTCCAGAACTCAAAGATAATAGAGGTTCATTTTATTACATGGCGACCGTGACAGACTTCTATATATATATATATATATATATGTATATGTGAATAAATTATATTCTTAAATGAACGATATAAAAAAATGAAAAGAAAAACTAGGCGCAGTGGAGTCTTACATAGAATAAAGAAACGTAAGGCCGAACTGCATAGGCTACTGTATGGACCCCAACAACTAAGTTGGGATACATCAGTAAAATTACAGGCGGAGATCGAATTTCTCGACTCCGAAGAAAAAAAATTTAAAAAAACAAATCTGCCAGTTCAGATAAGGTTAACGGTAGTAAAAATATTGAAAAACTGGCAGATAGAGTAGAGGTTGTGGAACCACAACCAAAGAAACAATTGCCCGTACTAAAAAAGAGGTGTCCAGCAGACTGCGAGGGCCCTCTTTTTAGTCCTTATTGCGTCTATTCATGCACGGAGGTGCGTAAATGACACACAAAATTTTTTGTTTGACTAAGAGAAATTTGAAAATAAATTTATTTCATAATATACTTATAAAATTAAATGATTAGAATATAAGAATAAAAAAAAAAAAGAAAACCTTTTAAAAAAAAAAAAAAAACATAATAATAAACAAAATAGAAAATTTACTTTAAAAGATTGACTTAAGAGAAATTTGAAAATAAATTTATTTCATAATATACTTATAAAATTAAATGATTAGAATATAAGAATAAAAAAAAAGAAAAAACCTTTTAAATAAAAAAAAAAAAAAAAAACATAATAATAAACAAAATAGAAAATTTACTTTAAAAGATCAAAATGGGAGGCAAAACCTCAAAGGCTGCTGATAACACAGCAAATGTGGTCAATGTTGTAGAAGTCATGGATACCACACCACATCTAGAAACGCATACACTGCTACTAGCTCTGTTGGTGGCCTTAACGGCTTTAAATCTGTTAATGAAAGCGTATCTATTGTACAAGCGTACACTAAAAAAAACGGTATCTAAGTCGTGCAAACGATTTAGATAAAGTTTAAAATCCGAATATTATCTGACATATTGCAGAATTCGCCAACTAAAATAGTTCGTACTTCGAAATGTTCTAAAATGATCGGAAAAATACAAGAAATTTATAACAAAGAACCGAATTTTAGAGTAAACTCGTTGACAATATTACAACGGCATTTCGAATTCATTCCAGTATCTGATTTCGAAAATAAATATATAGATACATTTGGAAGTATCGCAAGCCCGCTATTTGGCCTAACTCAAATAGAAAAAGGCAAAGCACTTAGCACATTACCTTATGTAATGGTTAGAACCATAGTTGAGGAACATCCAATACTTGGTTCGGCTACGATACTACTTTGTACGATTGCATCGATAAGATGCAGTCATAAACAGAAAAAATACGAACTATAATTGATGGAATGGTCAGAAATTGTGACCAACATCAAACAACAACGTGTAGAGTTTGACAAATCGTTTAAGTGCCTCAATAAGAGCGCCTCGATAACAATTCAAACAAAAATAAAACATGTGCAAAATTTGGTTGAAATCTACAACAACGTTCGTCAGATAGTTTATAATAACGCACCAAGACTTACGCAATTGCACCACACTCAAGTAAATGATGTACTTAAAAGGCTGAGAGAAAACCTTCTATACATCTCAGAAAGGCACAAAATAGATATATTCGTGCCGAATATTCTTAATACGCCCGCTACTTTCCATGTGTCTGAAATTGATATAAAAATACAACAAGACACAATGGCCCAAACTGTCGTAGATTTCTTAAAGTTAGCTTCATCACTCATGCCAGAGTTCGATGGAAAAGCTGAAAATCTACGTAGTTTCGTGGATGCTTTGGAACTTATAGATTCCCTAAAGGGCAGCCACGAAGCAGTTGCCATAAACCTAATAAAGACTAAACTGAAGGGTAACGCACGTAATTTGATAAGCAATGAGCAGACAATTCCCGCCATTATTGCTAGCTTATCAAAGTCAGTTAAAGGAGAATCTGTAGAGGTATTATCTGCAAAAATCCTTAACCTGCAGCAAAGAAGCAAGACAGCCAATCAATACACTCAAGAGGTGGCAACTTTGGCAAAAGCTCTCGAAGGTGCGTATATAAGCGATGGTTTAACATATGAACTAGCAAACAAATATAGTACAACTTTAGCTGTAAAGGCCATGACCCAAAACTGCTCTATAGATAAGGTAAAACTTATCATGCAGGCGGGAACGTTTAATGACATGAACGAAGCCGTATGCAAATTTGTCAACAGTTGTACTGAGGCAACAGGTCAGTCAAATGCTGTCCTGTATTACCATAGACAAAACAATAGGGGTAACCGTGGGAATTACCACAGTCGAGGTAATAACCACAATAATGGTTACCAAACTAACAACACATACAGTAGAGGACAGAGCCGATATAGAGGCAACTCAAGAGGCCGTGGCAACTCGACAAGAGGCCACAACAATAACGTAAGAATTGTCAAGGAAGCTCCGGGAAACTCCCAAACGCCTCCAGATACTCAAAATTAACTAAAAGAATTTTTACCGTCAATTTAAGTCTCAATAACTTCGTGTCATTTAAAAATGTTGCAACAAATAAAAACATAACATTTTTGATTGACACAGGTGCAGATATCTCAATTGTTAAAGAAAATTCGGATGTTTTTCATGACATCCAAACCAATAAAATCATAGACATTCGAGGCATAGGTGAAGGAATAATAAATTCCAAGGGACTAGCCTCAATTGAACTACAAACAGGCAAATTTATTATTCCATACAAATTTCACATACTTCGATCAGACTTCGCAATCCCATGCGATGGAATAATAGGACTAGACTTCATTAAAAGATTTAATTGCAAATTAGATTATAATAGCTCAGATGATTGGTTTATAATTAGACCGCAAAAACTTAACGTATCCCATTTATGTTCCAATAACATTTAAGTCTGGTACTAACTCAACCCTTCTACCAGCCAGATCCCAGGTGATACGCAAAATTAAATTATCTTCGTCCGAAGAAAATATTTTAATTCCCAATCAGGAAATTAAACCGGGTGTCTATGTTGCAAATACAATTACAACAGCCCAGAATGCGTTTGTCCGAATCTTAAATACAACCAGAACATATCAAATAGTAAACATAGATAAATTGAAATTTGAATCACTTTCGAACTACAATGTAGTTCAAAATTCCAAAGATAATAGAACAGAGTCCGTACTTAACAAATTAAAAAAGAATTTTCCACCCGTGTGGTCGCGGGACTTTAGAATACAACCACAGTGAGAGACGCTTGTCGTAAAAGGCGACTAAGATTCTCAACTGGCAATGACAAAAAATTTTATAAAAGTCCTGAAGTCACTACCAGGCAAGTAAACAGAAAAATCCTGCAGGACATGTTCAAGAAGATTTGCTTGTGCAATCTCTTAACAAACGCTTCTAAGCCCAACGTCATTTTTAATGACGAAATATGAATAGTAGTGGCCTTGCATATAACAAATCGACATGTTTTTAGAAACATGAAGGAATTATAGCAAGAATTGATGTTAGCGATTTTGTACTCCAATGGAATTCTCGACTTAGGTCAGATTTTCCAAAGGCTTGCATGACAAGCCGGTGTATATATAATCAGCAACACAAGAGGCACCGTGCAAAAGATCTTTGAACTAGTTTCAACAGATTCTTTTAATAATATGGGCAATAATATATTTTAGAGTAGCGCTACTCAAGCCGGTGACCCAAATAATAATTAATAACGATCGAGAAGCGATACTGTTTACAATACATGATAATTCTACTATCGAAAATTGCAAATAAAAGTGCAACAACTGTTGCCAAGCAATATTCAAAGCTTTTGTTCTGAAACATGGTCCAATGAAGACGTTCATTATGGACACAGAAACAGAGTATAAAACAACATATGACTTGTGCGAATACTTAAAGATAGACGATATGACGTCTACTGCACAAAACCACCAGACAGTTTCGAAAAATAAATTAAGACATAAAATTGGTCTGATCAACCAATTTAAGGTGATCAAAATGAATAAAAACAAAATTCATAATAATTATCATTTTACTAATGCCATCATTTCTTGAACAATGGAGTCAATTTTTTTAAAATGCATTGAATTTTTTTTTATATGTGGTTATACGTTATATAGAAAAAACAATAAGAAAAAAAAATGTTTATATATTGTTTTTTTTTTATAATAAAAAAAAAAAAAAGAAACAAAATGAATTAAAAACAAAAATTCTTTTTAATTACTAAAAAAAATAAAAAAAAATAAAAATTTATGTTAAAAGAAAATAAAAAAAAAAAAATATTAAAAAAAAAAATTAAAATAAAAAAAAAAAATACAATATTTTGTTTTAAGAATACAACATAGCACATATATAAAAAAAAAAATTAAAAATAATTTTTATTTTAAATAACTACATTATATTACGTTATTTTTTAAAAAAAGGGAGGTGTAGTATGTTGTATGTCATATAAGCATATGCTCACAGTATTGTAGTGTATACAATATATGAAGTTGACATATGCCCTAAATATAAGTAAGAGTATCATGCTCACAACATAGCAACACTTTGTTGCTTTACTTATATTATAACAGCTATACATAAGCGCCGTAATATGATCGGTCACTTATGTATAGACTGGCCTGCAGCGTGGGATCTGCAACGTAAGCATTGTTACGCTCTTGTCCACGCCGCAGCTTAAACGCTAAATGTATATGCCTTCTGCATATGCATACAAACATATATACACACACATACAGCATGTTATATACTCCCATTCTGCCGCTGCTATAAGCGACAGAATTCTTTATGTAAACTTTATGTACTTTAGGCTAAGACTTTATTTGAATAAAATACGGAGAGCATTCGCTGTCCAGAACTCAAAGATAATAGAGGTTCATTTTATTACAGTTATCAGTGCAACGAAGAGCAGCCTTAAGGATAACATCGGCGTACCGCACGGTCTCCGGGGCTGCTGTGACTGTGATAGCAGCAGTCATACCGGTTGACTTGCTTGCCCAAGAGCGCAAAAAAATATGGAATCTTCGGCAAAGAGGAGAATTCTCAGAACAGGCGGCAAAGAGTATACGACAGCAAACCATAGTCTCGTGGAAGGCGAGATGGTCAAGCAAAAGGTATGGAAGATGGACCGCTAGAATAATCCCCGATCTAGAGAAGTGGATAAATAGAAAACACGGTGAAACGTCGTTCTATTTGACACAACTACTCTCCGGAGATGGATACTTTCGAAAGTATCTAAATAAGATGGGGAAAACTGCTGAATCCAGCTGTATTTACTGCGAAAATGCAATGGACGATGCAGAATACACTTTCTTCAATTGCAACAGGTGGTCGGAAGAAAGAATCGACCTGGCAGATATACATATACACATTCGAGAGAGCAGAGAGCATCGAGAGAGAGAGAGAGCAAGGGAAACATAGAGCATAGAGAGATCTTTTGTTCAAAATTTGACCATCTCGGTCGAGCGCATGAAGCGAAATGATTGTGCGTTCGTATTTTTTCCTAGCTCGAACCTAAAAGTAAGGAGCCGAGCGACTCCAAAGCTCTCTGGGGTGTTAAACAGTGTTGCCAGGTTTTGAGACATAAAAATAGCAACATCGTCTCTAAAAAATAGCTGAAAATAGCTAAAGAAATTTTAAAATAGCTTACAAAATAGCTGAAACCTATATGCATTATGCATTTACTTAAAATTTTATTTTTAAATGTTATTTAATAATGTTACAATTTGGTCCACATCCAAATCATCATCAGAATTATATTTATGATTAACTGGAATCGTGTTTAAATATTTTGAAGGCACGGTATAAGCTTGATTTGCAGAGCAGCGTTGCTACTGTTAAATACTCTCGTTAGGTGATCAATCGAGGAAATTGCAGTGTGCTCTGCAACGTACAAACATAATGCCGCCTCCTCCTTCGCACTTTTAGTTGTTGGCAATAGCTCGAAAACAATTTTGTTTTTTTGCCCAAAGGCGCCAACCGCAGTTTTATGTTTTTTTTTTGTCGCGGCATGCATTTTAATATCGTGCAATTTGGCAAAAACACTGCGTTTGCAGTATATACAATACGCCCGCGTGTTGTCCGACTCTTCCTCCTTAATCCAATCCTTAAATTCGGTGATTGTTTTCACGAATTTTCTGCTTATATTTTTTATCCATCACATACAATTAATGCCAAGAAGCGCGCCAAGAAGAATAAGCAATGGTGTAAATTCACAACTAGTGATGGTATAAGTACGATGAAGTCGTTGTGGTAGTATCGCGCAGATCATTACCACTGACCAGAGAACACATAGACTAGACATGTAGAACAAACTTTTTCAACACCGAAAAAATGCGCTGAGCGGACCAGACAACTTCGTATTTGGTCGGCTCGGTCTTCTGAGGCTCAAGCAGTGAAAATAAGGCAAGACAAAATCAGTGTGCTGCGACTGCTGCCACGAAATGCACGCATTACTAAATGAAGCAGGGCTATGCGCTCTTTTTCCCTTACTCACTCTCTCCCTCTCTTTATGCTCTCTCTCTCTCTCTCTCTCTCTATATGGTCTCTCAAATAGCAGCAGCGCACAGAAATTGAATATTGTTCGCGACGATCCCAGCTCTTTCCTCTTGAGTGAAGGGTATACCGAAATCATAAAAGCATTTGTCACGCTCATGCAAACAAAATGTAAGCGTTTCGATGGTTATTCGTGGGAAGGGTATGAAAGCGTTGATACGCATAAACAATATTATTTCGCGACGGGCAAGTACACACACACTTGTAGTCCCTTGCTACATGTATGAGCATTTGTGACCTGCGTGCGTTACTCTTGCTGCTTGTAGCAATTTTAAAGCCCAGCATTTGCATTTGGTCGGTCTTACGGACTGTCATAACCACTTTAAACAGATGTACTATGTATGAACATACATACATATGTACATAAGTACATTTATATATTATTATTGCTAATCATGTTTATAAATGTGTTTATATCCGTAAATAATTATATATAATTAAAATTATTTTATACACATTTTTAACCGAAAAAATTATCGTAAAACACTACTAACTTTATTAAATGCTTTGCAATATATGAAATACACATGTCATATTATACTCAAGCTTTACTCATTATTGTCAAAAATTTCTAATTAAGTCATAATGGCCCATTTGATAGTCACCCTACGATTCAAATCATACAAAATTTACAAAATAATAATTCCAGAGACAATTAGCTTGCCATCCCATACAAGCATACACATACACAAATGTATGTATGCATGTGCTCACTTCACAAGGCAGACCAACGGCAAATTTTGGGCTTTACAATTTGCACAGCCTGTTCTGCACAGAAAGACAACATTTTCGCGACGAGCATGCACACACACATTTACATCCTTGCTACGTGTATGTGCTTTTGTGTGCGTGCGTCGCGAAACTCAATTCTTTCTCAGTATTTTCGTCTATTATCAGCCCAAAAGTTGCCGTTGGTCTGCCTTGTGAAGTGAGCACATGCATACATACATTTGTGTATGTGTATGCTTGTATGGGATGGCAAGCTAATTGTCTCTGGATTTATTATTTTGTAAATTTTGTATGATTTGAATCGTAGGGTGACTATCAAATGGGCCATTATGACTTAATTAGAAATTTTTGACAATAATGAGTAAAGCTTGAGTATAATATGACATGTGTATTTCATATATTGCAAAGCATTTAATAAAGTTAGTAGTGTTTTACGATAATTTTTTCGGTTAAAAATGTGTATAAAATAATTTTAATTATATATAATTATTTACGGATATAAACATGATTAGCAATAATAATATATAAATGTACTTATGTATGTACATATGTATCTATGTTCATACATAGTACATCTGTTTAAAGTGGTTATGACAGTCCGTAAGACCGACCAAATGCAAATGCTGGGCTTTAAAATTGCTACAAGCAGCAAGAGTAACGCACGCAGGTCACAAATGCTCATACAGGTAGCAAGGGACTACAAGTGTGTGTGTACTTGCCCGTCGCGAAATAATATTGTTTATGCGTATCAACGCTTTCATACCCTTCCCACGAATAACCATCGAAACGCTTACATTTTGTTTGCATGAGCGTGACAAATGCTTTTATGATTTCGGTATACCCTTCACTCAAGAGGAAAGAGCTGGGATCGTCGCGAACAATATTCAATTTCTGTGCGCTGCTGCTATTTGAGAGACCATATAGAGAGAGAGAGAGAGAGAGAGAGAGCATAAAGAGAGGGAGAGAGTGAGTAAGGGAAAAAGAGCGCATAGCCCTGCTTCATTTAGTAATGCGTGCATTTCGTGGCAGCAGTCGCAGCACACTGATTTTGTCTTGCCTTATTTTCACTGCTTGAGCCTCAGAAGACCGAGCCGACCAAATACGAAGTTGTCTGGTCCGCTCAGCGCATTTTTTCGGTGTTGAAAAAGTTTGTTCTACATGTCTAGTCTATGTGTTCTCTGGTCAGTGTCATTACGTACAATTTGGGACTTAATCGAAAAATGTTTTTTTTTTTTTTTTTTGCTTGAAATACTAAAATCGAATTCAAAATATTCGTTTGTAAAATAGCTAAATTTATAGCTAATAGCATTTTCAAAATTTTCATAGCATTTAGGGTTCAAAAATAGCTAAAAATGCTATTAAATAGCTAATCTGGCAACACTGGTGTTAAACCCTCAAAAAAAGCGTGCAAAAAGCTTTCCACTAGTTGTCTAGTCTATGTGTTCTCTGGTTAGTGGCGTGACTCAACGCTCGAAAAAAGTGTGCAAAACGCTTTACACTACTTGTCCGCTCTATTTGTTCTATGGTTAGTGCTTTAACGGAGAAAATATGTTGTGCAAAAATTAAATCTCACGGATTAGTGTAAAGCTGAATTTAAATATTAAATTAACAATAATACATGATACAAATCATGTTCTACTTTTACGTATAAACGCATATTCATTTTGTTATCGATTTTTATAAATATACTTACATACATATATCGATGTTATTTCATTTATTTATTTGTTATTTGTAGCCTTTATATTCATTGTTAATTATTTTGGTAGCTGAATTAGATGGAAACTAATCTAAAATATCTTAAATACGCGCTCGTTAATCGACAGATAGAGCTAACCAAATCTGGAATTATATCTTTATCCGATAATGGTGAAAGTAAACCCCCTACGTATCTCGACAAACAAATGGTCTTCCCTGGATCATTAATAAAAATTATTGGAACTTCTGATGGTAAAGAAAGTGACGAATGTATTGTTCAAATTTTAAACTTCAATGCTGTTACAAATAACCAATTTTACGAAATCAGGACGAGCTATTTGGTTAAAGTAGCGGAGGAAATTTGGCCATTTGTTATTAGCATTGACAGTCTTGAAAGTCGGTTACGTTTAGTTAACAATAGCGAACAATGTCTTTGGTTGACTAACTTAAAAGTCAATGACGTTGTGTGTGTGCGTGGAGAATTGTTTAAAAATGGAAACGCGAATTTTGATTGTATTATCCGTTACATTGGTCCAGTGCAAGAACTCAATTCCGTAGGATATTATTTTGGAATGGAAATTTTGGTTTGTTACTTGAATGTTACTAATATTAATCAATTCTCCACTAATATATATAAATTGCTGTATATATCTTAGCATCTCAATAACGGGTACTCGCCTCAAGCCAAGGAAATTCAGTTCGCTGCAAGGTACATGCAGTGTGAACCTAACTTAGCAATATTTACCACTGCTAATTGGATAGCTCCTGTATCAAGTGAATCAAAACATAAACTATCCGCTAGACAATTGATCAACGAAACTATTGATCGTGTGTACACAGCCATTGTGCCATCAACATTAAATGGACAGCGAAGTGATCACAAGTCCAAGAAACGACAGCCTACAGCACATTTTTATGAGTCATTGATAGAAACAGACGTGAATCAAAACACAGATAAATACGATTCCGAAATCATGAGTGAGTCTATTAAAGAAGATGATTCCACATCTATAAACGGGATAAATAAATATAATAATAGTAATAAATTATATTTAAATAACATTCCGATACCTGTAGGACGTAAAGGATCAAGTCTAGTAAGTTGTCAGAAAAACGAGAATATTTTTGACACAATGAAGAGAACCGAATCAAATATTAATGAAAGCGATACTAATGTTATAACTAATAGTGACATTGAAGAGTCTAGTAGAAAGGACCATAATATAAGCATTGTTAGTAATCGTCTGGAAAAAGAAAACGTCGATTTGGCCGATTTGCTCGGTACCAATTGGCCGACAAATGCCGGAGATGCTGGTTTCATTTTAAACAGAGCTAAATTAGGTTCAAAATCATACGACAATAAATTGGAGACATCTGCATCTAGCTCTACCTTTGAAACTTTTGCCAAGAATGGAAACAGAGTTTCGCAAGTACCTAGTTCATCTATAGAAGTCAACTCTAACACTGGTAAGAATATATTAACATATCTTATATATATATATGATATATATGACTCAGATTATATTCGGACGAGAGAGAGTTTAGACTACTGCTACTAAATTTTTATACCCTGAACCCATTTTCAATGGGAAATCAGGGTATAATGGTTTTGTTGAAATGTATGTAACAGGCAGAAGGAGGCGTGGCAGACCCCACAAAGTATATATATTCTTGATCAGGGCGACGAGCTGAGTTGATTTGGCCCTGTCCGTCTGTCCGTATGTATGAACGCGTCGATTTCAGAAGATATAAGAGCTAGAGACTTCAAATTTTTTTAAAATGTCCGTAATTACAGCGCGCATATAAAGTTTATCATCATCATCAAAATCGATAACTCATCCCGATCTTTTCTTTATCGATAAAAAACCTTATCAAAAACCAGTTATAAAATTATATCTTCTACACCTTTATTGCTAGAGTCTCCAAATTTTTTATGTATGCTTATATGCAATATATGCAATTTCGGTTTTTGTTAAAATTTACCCCCCAACCTTAAATTCACCCCCTCACCCTCACTTTTGTAAAAAGCGTATTTCAAATACTAGAGACTTGTGCTTTGGCAATTACATGCATATTCATGTTATAATCATAATCTGTTTGTGTATGTGTGTGTATGTGTTTGTGAATGTGTATGTATGTGTTTGTGTGTGTATGTGAGTGTGTGTATGCGTTTGTGTCTGTATGCATGTGTGTGTATGTATGCCTGTGTGTGCGTACGTGCGTGTGTGTGTGTGCGTGCGTGTTTCTTGTATAAGCTGAAAGACGCGAAAAATTATTGAAATATCTATTGCTCCAAGGGTTCAGGGGATCTCGTAGTCGAGCAGTCTCGACTAGAGCTTTCTTACTTGTTTAAAATATATTACTTCATTGAACACAAAGTTATTTATATTCACAAGAACCCAACACACCGCTCCTAATCACTGGGAGCGCTTATATATATATATATATATATATACATATATATATATATATTTGTATACAAATTTACGATATCTCTGATTCTTTACATATCAATTTTGATAAGTAAGAAACAAAGAACCACTTGAATGGAATTTACATCAATTATCTTAATAAAGCTCATTACTGATAAATGAACTTTCTGAGATCGGTGATAAGACACAGAGCCTTTACATTTAGGACAATTAGTTCCTTCCAATCTGCTGAGCAATAATCACAGATCACCGTTTACATTTTACACCTATTTTTACTTAAAATTTGTATGCCATTGACTTTTGTTGATTGTAAATATAAATTCTGCATATACAGTGAAAGTGCAGAGATTTTACGATGAACTATTGGTCTGAAAAATTTGTTTTATTTTCGTTTCTTGTGTATTCATAGAATTTTATAATGTACATGTTCTGTTCATGATTATTAATAGAAAGTTTAACAATTTAAATGCAGTAGTCGGCAGGTTCGCATGAGTTTTTCATTATAAAATTAGAAATAATACAATTTATATAGGTACATATACATGTATTTTTAGTATAGGGTATTTTGTAGCATTTATTCTCTTACAGTTCTATCCCTATATTTTTACTCACGCACACTTACAAAACTTAAAAATAAATCATGTTGAGTCGCATTTCATTAATAGTTCCATCAGATAGGAGAACGACCAAGGCAAATTTACACGATAATTTCGTATTGAAACAAGTTACTTTGCATATTAAATAAATAAATAAAAATGCATAATATTCCCTTGACTGTTCTGGAATTCAGTGTATCTAGCAAAGAAAACTATTTGGAAGGTAGGTATATTAAAATATTTATTGACCTGCACATCACATCGGAAATGAATGTCGCTGCGTTTGCAATTTTACACATTTTATGATAGGGAGATTATAAGAATTCGTAAGTTGCCCAATTTTATAGGATAAATTAATAATTTAAGATTATTCGAAATATTATGCAGCTAATGTATGTTACAGAAGGAAGGAAGCTTCTTAGGGAGTGAATAAGTCCACTTTTTTCCTCTAATTTGAAAAAATTAGGTGTTCAAAAAGCTAGTATACTTGCAGGTCTGATCATTTGCAAAAACCATAAGCTTTTTATATCCTGAACTCATTTTCAATGGAAAATCAGGGTATAATGGTTTTGTTGAAATGTATGTAATAGGCAGAAGGAGGCGTGGCAGACCCCTTAAAGTATATATGTATATTCTTTATCAGGGCGACGATTTAGTTCTGTCCGTCTGTCCGTATGTTTGAACGCGTCGATCCCAGAAGATATAAGAGCTAGACACTTGAAATTTTTCCTAGGTCCGTATGTACCACGCGGATATCGAGTTTTACTGCAAATGTCGATAACTTGCCCCGTTATTTTGTTATCGATTAAAAACATTATCGAAAACCAGTAATAAATTTATATATCCTACATCTTTAAAGCTAGAGTCACGAAATTTATAATGTTGATTTATATTAAATTTCACTAATTAAGCCCACACTGCAGACCATGTATGTTTATGACTTTTAAATGTTTTGATTTTATATTTGTAATTCTAATATTTTAGATTATTATTTTTATATAATTTCAGAGTTGCCTAACATAAGTTACCAACAATTACATGAAATACCTGGAACAAAGCTCACAGTTGGATCTCTGGTTGAAGTGTCTGATTCTGGGATTTCTGATTTATATGGTGTAATACGATGGATCGGTATTCATTCTACCTCCAAAAATATATTGGTAGGAATCGAAGTAGAAGACGATCCAAGCTTAAGAAATCTTAAAACATCCGATGGAACTTATAATGGCGTTCGGTAATTGCCTTACTTTAGAAATTTTTACGTATTAACTAAGTTAAAAGATTTTTTATTCATTCACGAAGTGAAAATGCTTTTTTGTGTTTTTCCGTAATTCCTATTGAAAATGGTTAGTTAAAATTTGAAATACATACTTTGATAACAGAGCTCGCAAATGAGAGTTGATCGTTTTTTCGTATATGCTCTGTTTTGTATCATAACTGAAAAAATTGTGCAGACACGATCTCGCTCTGAGCGGCACTCTTTGTTTTGTTTTGAATCGGTTTTGGTCAGACGTAAAGACTAATACGATTTTCGCTCACACAAAGACTCTCAGCAAAAGACAGTTTGACTAAAAAACTCAACAGAAATGATCTTTGCCTTCGTGTGCATGTAAATACATGTATACATACATACATAAAAGAACGCAGCAATCGCGTACCCATACATACGCAAAAGACTGTTTGCCAGTCGCGATAAAATCAGTTTCTGTCTGAGTCTTTTTGATTGTGTCAGTGAAAGACACTTATTTGCAGACAACGAAAAAGTGTCAACAGTTATTTGCGAGCTATGTTTGTTTTAATGGTGTGGCAAGTCGAGAGTCACTATACAGTACATATTTCAATGAAGGTAGTCCATCGACAAGAATAGTTATAAAGAACAATTGAAATATCAATACGTCGAAGGGCTCAGGTGTTTTCGTAGTCGGCCAGTCTCGACTAGAGCTTTCTTACTTATTATACCCTGAACCCATTTTCAATGGGAAATCAGGGTATAATGGTTTTGTTAAATGTATGTAACAGGCAGAAAAAGGCGTGGCAGACCCCATAAAGTATATATATTCTTGATCAGGGCGACGAGCTGAGTCGATTTAGCTCTGTCCGTCTGTCCGTATGTTTGAACGCGTCGATCTCAGAAGATATAAGAGCTAGAGACTTGAAATTTTTTTTCCTAGGTCCGTGTATAGCACGCGCATATCGAGTTTAAATGTCGATTTTAAATATCGACTTTAAATATCGATAGCTTGCCCAGTTATTTTGTTATCGATTAGAAACATTATCGAAAACCAGTAATAAATTTATATCTCCTACATATTTAAAGCTAGAGTCTCCACATTTTTTATGTATACTTACATATATGCATTTTATACAATTTCGGGTTTTGTCAAAATTTACCCCCCACCCCTAATTCACCCCCTCACCCTCACATTTTTAAAAGGCGTATTTCAAATACTAGGGACTCGAGCTATTGCTCGAAGGGTTCTGGGGATCTCGTAGCCGGGCAGTCTCGACTAGAGCATTCTTACTTGTTTTATTTTAAAGTACTTAAATTCAGAAAATTAAATCTTTCTAATAAAATTCAATAATTATATATTTCAGATTATTTCACTGTCGTGAAGGTGGAGCTATTTTTGTTCCGCCAAACAAATGTGCGAGTGATCGCAGGTTTGCAGATATAGAAGGCAGCTATTCTTTTAGTGCGGTAACAGCCGATACAAACGCTATAAAATTTGGACACGTTGATTGTCCTTCAGTGCTGGGAGCTGTACCACCGTTAGGTAAACTATAAAGAAACAATTAAACTTGGACACTAAAACGATATTCAATAGCTGTTTTAGTGCATTCACTTATTTTTTTGTTGTTGTCCTTTGTTATTAGCAATAAAAGATTTAGATGAATTGGAAGCCATATGCGGAAAATTTAAAGGAATTCAGGGACATCACAATTCCTGTTATTTAGATGCAACATTGTTTTCCATGTTTACTTTTACTAGTGTATTTGATTCCATTTTATACAGAAGGCCAAACTCTGAGGTAAATTTAATAAAATATTAAAATAAATATTTTTAATCATTATTATATTCATTTCAGGATATTTCACATTATAGTGCTGTACAGAGTGTGTTACGTGATGAAATAGTTAATCCATTACGAAAAAATGTTTTTGTGCGCGCTGACCGTGTCATGAAACTACGTAATTTTTTGGACCAACTTAGTTCTGTAAGTGGTTTAACCAGTGAGGAAAAAGATCCAGAAGAGTTTTTAAATAGCTTACTATCTCAAATCATGAGAGTGGATCCATTTTTAAAAGTATGTTTTTCAATCATAAAAGCAGAATATAACGGAATTTCATGTACAGTCTTTTTTTAGCTCAGCTCTGGGCAAGATTCTTATTTTTATCAACTATTTGTAGAGAAAGATGAGCGATTGACGTTTCCAACAGTACAACAACTGTTTGAACAAAGCTTTCATTCATCCGACATAAAATTAAAAGAGGTTCCGTCATGCCTAATTATTCAAATGCCTCGGTTTGGAAAGAGCTATAAAATGTATCCTCGCATTCTACCCTCTCAAGTGCTGGATATAACAGATATCATTGAAGATTGTAAGTTATTAACATATGTGTGTCTTTTTAAAAAATCAACGCAGACCAAAGTAGTCACAATTGAAATTGGTCGAACATGTTGAACATGGAGAAAAGCCGTAATCGAAGAGTGATAAATGTCTAATTTCGAAAGAAATAAACTGATTTAATTGCTCGTGAGTCAGTGTGTAGCTTCCACCTCGTCTGGATTGTTGCTTAGATCTAACACAAAGTCAATGCGGATAATTAAGGTTTATAATTGAATTAATAAGCTATAATAATTTTGATTTATTGGGTAGCTATAAACATAGAATTGCTTTTGTATATTGTACTTTTTTTATAACCTGAACCCATTTTTGTTTGTAACAGGCTGAAGGATGCGGGACAGACCCACAAAGCATATATATTCTTGATCAGGGCGACGAGCTGAGTCGATTTAGCCCTGTCCGTTCGTTCGTATGTATGAACTCGTCGATCTCAGAAGACATAAGAGCTAGAGACTTAAAATTTGTTTTCCTGGGTCCGAGTTTATCTAAAAAAATCGATAACTACTCTCGATATTTTGTTATTAGAGGTAGAGCCTGCAAGTTTTAGATGTAGACTCATATGTATTTTAAAGAAGTTCGATTATTTTCTTTTGTAATTTACCGCCACCCCTATATCCGCCCCCTCACCCCTATATTTGTAAAATGCGTATTTCAAATACTAGAGACTTGTTGCTTTGGCAGATGCACTCCCATTGATGTTATAATCACGATTTGAAAATTTTCCACACTGCAGCCAATGCGTGTTTATGCTTGCATCCTTATGCTTTTCTGTGTGTTTTTTGTGTAAGCAGAAATAAGAATTATTGTGAAATATCAATTCTTTGAAGGGTGCAGGGGATTTCGTAGTCGAGCAGTCTCGACTAGAGCTTTCTTACTTCTAGTATTTTATAACAATGTATATATTTTTTATATTTTTAAGCCCCTCGACAGTGTTCCGTTTGTGGGAAACTTGCTGAATTTGAATGTCGAGAATGTTTTGGTAGCTTGCAGGTTGGTTCTGGTCTCGAGTGTACAGCTTTCTGCCAAAAATGTCTTAAAACAGTACATACGCATGGGAAAAGGTATGTTCCTAAAAAATCAATTATACTATATATATTTAAATTATATTTTTTAATTCACAGAGTAAATCATGAATCAAAGAAATTGTCTGTACCAATAGACTTCAAAGTAATGGCTGATAACATGGTTTTACCAAGTCTTTATATGGAGCTATTTGCTGTTGTATGCATAGAAACTTCTCATTACGTAGCATTTGTGAAAACAGGCTCTGGACCAGATGCTCCTTGGTGTTTTTTTGATTCAATGGCGGACAGAAAAGGTAAATTATTTTCTTTATTTTTCATTTAATTAACATTATCGTATAACAGTTGACTGATATTTTTTTGAAGATGCTGGTCCTTCTCTTTATCGATTTCATAAGAGATTCTGTAGAACAATTTGAATGAGTTATTTCAATATAATTATATTAGACAGTGCTCGACAGGTAAATACGCTGAATATCGACCTATATGCGTTTTCTAATATACTCAATAGCTAGTAATTAAACAGTGCTCTAGCAAACTCAACTATCTATAAACGCTTTCACTCAGAGCTTAGCTCATATATTTTTTGAATTTTTATTAGAAGGCACGATATATGTACTATGATTACATCTTGCAAATCTTTAGTCAATGTGTGAAAGAGTTCATATTATTTCGTAAATGGTAAATATTCAATAAAATATTTGACTATAAGCCAAAAATCTCAATAAAAGCCATTGAAGCTATTAAACAAAATTGTTGGCTTAAGGGGGCTGTCCACAGACGAATTTGTTACACGAACATGTTCGCCGAGTTTGCCTACTAACTATGCGAACATTTTCACAAACATGTTCGCGAACATAATTTTAAAACAAATTTTGGACTGTGAACATGCCAGCGGAAGAAAACAAAATCGAGCTTAATGGCAATGAGTTAATAGAAAAAGTGCAGAAGGATTAGAATATCAGCTTTGAGGATTTAGGGTATCTCCTAGTCGAGCAGTCTCGACTAAAACCTTCTTACTTGTTTCTAGTTTTGAGGATATTCAGCTATTGGGCAGAGGCAACCCAAATTTCCTTGTGAAGCGATCATTAACAGATGCAAGGCATTTCAAAGCGCACTAGTGCATCTTCATATTGTAAACTTTGTGTATTTTTATAAGCTTGAGATCCACGAATATGAATAAATAGCACAACTCAATTTAAATCATTGCCGTCAAAAACTGTTGTACAGTTTACTTAATTGTTTAAATATTTTTGTATTAGTTTTATAAATAAAAAATTGACATTAAAATTAAAGGAACCAAGTTTTAATTAATTTTATCTAATTTTACTTTTTTATTAGGTGAAAAAAACGGGTATAATATACCGGAAATGATATCCGTTCCTGAAATACCTCAGTGGCTATCTGATGAGGGGGCTAGACACATTAATGAAAGGTCCACAAATGACAAGGCCTTACCCGAGCATGCTAAGCGTCTTTTTTGTGACGCATATATGTGTATGTACCAAAGCACAGATGTCATGATGTACCACTAAATAGGTATTTGCCATTAAGTTTTAAAATATTGTAGCATATTAAACTAAAAAAATATTTAGTTTATCTATTATCATTGAATTCAATTCAGTGTAAGTTTACTATTTTTGTAGTACCTATAAGAAAAAAATATTGCAAAAATCTGGATCTAATAACAACAATGTGAATCTGATGTATTTCAGTTTTTATATCCTGGAATGTATACTAGTGTATACCACACGAATTACAAATGTTTTTTCCATTTACTTGATTACCTTCACAAATAAAGATTTAAAATTTACTGTGCAGGTATATGTAATGAATACTAAAAAATAAAACAAAAAAAAATTAATACAGTTATTTTAATTTTGATATTTTGGAATGCTAACCAAAAAATTCGCCCATGCTGCCAGGAGCAGCCGTCACATGGTGCAGTGATTTACCAATCGTACATATTCGATTTATTTTTAAGATTCTTAAATAATTACTTTGTAAGTTTTCCTTAAATGTTTCCATCTTTCTATGTTCTATTATATCAGTAACCACACATGGCCGTTACTTGGGGCATAGTTGGTTGAATTGGCAAATAAAGTACCCTTACCGGCTTGGTGGTATTATTATGATTTTTGTCCTTTCTACCAATATAACCTTTAATAGTTTACCTTTAAGTAGACTCTAGTTTTGTCAATATCTTTACATAATTAAAACTAACACTGCACTTCATGTATTAACAATCACCTTAACAACAGCCCTCGTGGCTTTTCATAACATGCCTCCAATTATATACTTTTAGATTTATATTCTTTGTATTTAGTAATCCAGTTCTGTACGAGCCATTTAGTAATAGTCACACATTTCTTCAGCACTTGCCGATAAAGTCAATTAATTGCATTATATTAATGCAATGCAATGTAAGAAAGAAAGTAAACTCTCTAATCTAATCGTCCTATAAATGTCTCCAGTCTGGTCTAGCAGCAAAAGCTGTTGGACATTGGATAACCCTAGGATATCGCGGGATCAAATCCAAAAATTTAACTTCGTTTTTGAAAGGAATGGTCTTAATTTGGGGCGTTATTGAAAATATGACTATAATAAAAACAAGTAAGAAGGCTCCAGTCGAGACTGCTCGACTAGGAGATACCCTGAACCCTCCAAGCTGATATTCTAATCATTGTGCACTTCTTCTATGTACACATACATACACATGCACTTATAAGCGCTCTGCTAACTGCGCAGTAAGCAGCGGCTGCGCTGGGCCGCGCTGCAATGTGGGCAATATTATGAGAATTTATTTGTTGAATAATTTCTTTTGTAGACATACAATCTTAATGAAACTTTCAGAGCGTAATCATATGGTTAAAATGTGTGTACATTCCAAAGCACAAGTCTCTAGTACTTGAAATTGGGGGAGAAGGGGGCGTGGTATCCAAAATCTGTAAATTACAAAATCTTTGTGTCCATTAAATTTATACACAACGCAAATTTGAAGTCTCCAGGTTTAAAACTGTTCAAACTAGGCTGAAAAAACCAAGTCGATTTTTCGATTATTCTCGATAAAAAAGTTATCGGATGAGTTATCGAAAAAATGTGATAAACTTGTACTGCCTATGGTATACACGAGTATACATACCAAATTTCAGCTCTCTAGCTCTTATATCTTCTGAGATCCTTTTGTTCATACGGAGGGACGGACGGACGGACGGACGGACAGACGGACAGGGCTATATCGACTCAGCTCGTCGTCCTGATCAAGAATATATATACTTTATGGGGTCTGCGATGATTCCTTCTGCCTGTTACATACTTTTCACAAAACCATTATACCCTGATTTCCCATTGAAAATGGGTTCAGGGTATAATAATAGAGGATACCGTCAGTAATTTCGTCGATATCTTGAGTTTCTACTCTGATAGTGAAGAAAATGCAGTTTTTCCCGATTTGCCACGCACCTAGAGGGCGTACTTACGTAATTGTTGCCCAGTTCTTAAAACGAGAAAATAGAGTGACTAAAATGTGAATTTGAATTATAGGGTATTTTTCGATAAGCTGCGCCCCTAAAGAGGCTTAGGAATTATTCATGGATCTTAGATAGAGGAAACCTCATCTTAATTTGAAGGTTGTAGCTCTTATACTGTACGAGATATATCAAAGATATTAACGTTTGCGTTTTGCCATGCCCCTTGTGGGTGAATATTTATCCGCCATGGTTTTTTGATATTATGTAGTCAACGCGAGTATGCATACCGAATTTCTGGTTCGATTTATCCTGCGCCCAGTGGACGTGAAAATGTAATTTTTATACTCATTCACGAAAGTGAAATGAGTATATTGGTTTGGTGCGCTGTCCATATTGCTGTCCGTCCGATTGTCCGTCTTTCCGTAAGAACGCAGTTTATTTCGGCGCTATTAAAGCTTGAATATTTTGGGCAGTATTGATGCTAGAGACATAAAGTTTGGTATATATATTGTGAGGAGCAATATTGGAATGCACGTATCAATGTATATGAAAGTACGTAGTTGCTGTGCGTTTATATTCATATACGTGCATATACATGTTGCTCCACACAGCGACGCGAGTACTGTAGGAGCGACCCTCGCAACTGGTCCGACTATAGTCGGCTTCTTTCGCTCCACGCACGTCGATCATCGAGGACCGTTAGCCGAGGTGCCGTTCGGGCCGGGTGAGAGTAGTGGACACTTTCACTCGCAGGGCACCAACGGTACTTCGGCCAATGGAAGGCTGCCACGCAATTTGGCGGGAAAGTGGCGTCACCCAGATCACGCCACTTTACCGTTTTTTATGGGCACGAACGGCAGAAAGGCCCCGCTCCAGAGCCGAACAGGCTCCGTTACCACCCGAAGCAGGGCCTGTGGCTGGGCTATAAAAGGCCAGCGGCAGCTCCATAAGGGGAGTTAAAATAGTGATTATTAAGAGTGAAAGTCAGAGTGACAAGAGTGCTGAAGTGAAACAGTAAAGTGAAAATCAACGCGAGTGGCATATCAGAACCGCCGAGACATCGTGGGAACAGCAAGGACATCGTGGTAACAGCAAGAGAATCCAGCGGGAATTCTTGCGACGACTAAAGAAGCAAGCAGGATCGTCAGCGGCACCAACAAGGACGTTGGTGCAGCCCAGCAGCTTAAGCGAGGCCTGCATATCTGAGTAAGTTCACGTAGCCATGCGTAAGAGAAGTGGTGTGAGTCAAACGAATCTAGTGTTTTGCTGTGAGCGAGTGGGATAGTAGGAGAAGTCTGTATAGCCGAGCGAACCGCCGGAGTTCACAGACTCAAATCCTGGCGTTTCCGAATCGTTCCACTGAAACTAGCGTGTTTTAGCACAACACTCTCCCAGCCGGAGTGCGTTGAACCAGCACTCAACCGGTGTGCCTTGCTAAAGCGAACCAGCATAGAATCATAAAATAAGTGACGTGTAAATTTACCAGCTTATATTCAAGAATATATACTTTACGCTATAAACTATAAATCATAAGTGACTAATTAATATCGCAGGGGCTTCAACAAATAAATTTGTTGGCATGAATCCACAGTCAGCTGAAACTAGCCCAGCTTAGCCTCGGGATAAACCGAAGGTCCGTTTCACCACCCAAGTCCAAGGAGCTATGGCGGAAAAGCGTATATCTCATATATGTTATGTACATATGTACATAACATTTTTTCATCAATATTTAATGTTTTTATGTCCACAAAATTAAATTGAGCTATATGGATGATTTTCACATTTTCCACCAGTAACTTATTCCTTTCGTCTGACCACTGTGTATTTTATAAGAAAAGACCCTTTCGAAATTGTGCGCTGGAATCGCATGCAGGATTTGAGCTATTTTTGATACTTCCGAGTAACAGCACGAGTGTAAGTGTGTTGCAAAAACTGTACTACATTATCTGCGTTGTTTTTCTAAACAAAATTCTTGTCTTGTCTCGACACAAACTTCTACAAGTTTGCATTTTGTCAAAATGACTATTTTTTTATCGAAACAATTGAAAACCGGGACAATTTCGTGTCAGGTCGGGACACCGGGACATTACCTCCAAAAGCGGGACATGTCCCGAAATTCCAGGACGGATTGTCACCCTAGATTTGGCAGACCCCACAAAGTGTATGTATTCTTGATCAGGGCGACGAGCCGAGTTGATTTAGCCCTGTCCGTTCGTCCGTCCGTCCGTATGTATGAACTAGAGGGCTATATGAGTTCCAAAAATGCGTATCCGAATTAACAGTGCGCATATTAAGATTTGTGGCACCGAGGTCAAATCGAAAATTGTATGATTAAGTGCGCTCGTATATGACTCAGAAGCACACTATTCTATTGAGCGAAAAATAATTGATTAAATATGCGTCCGGGTATATAATTCGTTTCGCTGTGTGCAAAGAAAAAAGCAAACGGTAATTCAATTATGTGTGTGCAGAACAGACGGCCAACAACATCAAATTTCCCGTCATAATTTCACAGCGACAACTTATTCTTTATGTCAACGCTTTCATACCATTCCCACAAATAACGTAAATACGACGGGCAATGTAATTTTGTAATACAATATACTATGTACATATATGTCTAATAAATATTAGCACTTAGAAACATTATTTAATTTATTTTGTCCGTATTATTTAGTTAGATAAGAAGATAAGAAAACGCTAACGTTTTGCATAAGCGTGGCAAACCCTTTCAATAGCTTGGTATGGGGAAAGGGCATAAATAGAGAAAGAGAGTAAGAAACAAGTAAGAAAGCTCTAGTCGAGACTGCTCGCTACGAAATCCCCTGAACCCTTCGAAAATGTATATTTCAATAATTCTTCGCATCCTTCTGTTCACAAAGAAAATGTGGGCTTACTATGGGAACTTAATTGTTTATTAACTTTTTTTTTTTATCGATGGACTATCTTCATGAAACTTTTAGATTGTGATTATAACATTGAAATGCGACCATTGGCCAAGGCACAAGTCTCTATAAGTCTCCAGGGTAAATTTCAACACAAATCGAAATTCTATAAAATACACGTGAGCCTACATTCAAACATTCATTTGGAAACTCTAGCTTTAAAGGTATAGAAGATACATACATATAATTAAAGATCGAGCGCATGAAGCGGAATGATTGTGCTTTCGCATATTTTCGTAGCTCGGACCTAAAAGTGAAGAGCCGAGCAAATACGAAATTGATAGGCCCTAGGAGACAGATTTTTCGGTGTTGAAAAACTTTGTACTACATGTCTAGTCTATATGTTCTCTGGTCAGTGGTTTTAATAATAACAAACTATCGGGAGTAGCTATCGATTTTTTAAAGAAAAACTCGATATGCGCGTGATATACACAAACACTAACCAGAGAACACATAGAGTAGACATCTAGAACAAATTTTTTCAACGACGAAAAAATGCGCTGAGGAGACTACACAACTTCGTATTTGCTCGGCTCAGTCTCTTGAGGCTCGAACAGTGAAATATTGCACGACAAAATCAGTGTGCTGCAAGCGTAAGACCAACCAACCAGCGGAAAAATGATCTTTATTGCCAAAATTACTGATTAAGTCATAAAGGCTCATTTGACAGTCACTCTACAATTCAAACTATACAAAATTGACAAACTACTGAATCGCCAGACAATTATCATCCCATCTCATACATACATACACATATGTATGCAAATGTATGTGCTCCCTCAAAGGCCAATTAACGGTCAATTTTGGGCATTACAATTTGCTCAAGCAGCAAGAGTTACGCACACAGGCCACAAATGCTCACACATGCTTCCAGAGACTGCAAGTGTGTGTGTACTTGCCCGTCGCGAAATCATATTCTTTATGCGTATCAACGCTTTCATACCCTTCCCACGAATAACCATCGAAACGCTTACATTTTGTTTGCATGAGCGTGACAAACGCTTTTATGATTTCTGTATGCCCTTCACTCAAAAGGAAAGAGCTGGGATAGTCGCGAACAATTTTCAATTTCTGTGCGCTGCTGCTATTTGAGAGACCATAGAGAGAGATAGAATGAGAGAGAGAGTAGGACAAATAGCGCATAGCCGTGCTTCATATAAGAATGGCACCATTTTGTTTGAGCGCTTGCAGCACTCTGATTTTGTCGTGCAATATTTCACTGTTCGAGCCAGTGTTGCCAACTTTTGTTCAGCAAAAAATGCTGTTTTTAGTGGGAAGATACTTTAAAAAAAGCTGAAATTTTGTGAAAAAAATCGGACAAACAAGCTGATGGTTTTTGCTTTCATTTGATTGATATTTAAATATATTTTTAGTAACTAGAAGTCATGGCTGCATTTCTTCAACCGTGGCAAGCCGTATCTGTAAAGTTTTACACTATATAGGTTTTACCTGACGCTTAAAATTGAGTAAGCACATAAATATTCATTTTATTGGGTAGTTATTAGTGATGGCAAAAAAAAATCATTGTTCGATTATTTAATCATATGATTTATTTTAGGTGCTTTAAAGATTAATTGCAATTAATCGCAGAAAAATGGAAAACATCGATTAATCAAATGATTTTTTTGAATGCGCTTAATTTATTTTTTATGAACTCCTTTTAGAAGCAACAATAGCAATAGCAGTAAAGAATATAAATTTATTTATTTAAAATTGAGTTAAGAAATAGTAGTTGTGAAATGTGCTCTGTTGTTAACCTGTTCCTTTTTTCGGTTAATGTGGCATCCGCCTTGGAAAAAATACGTTCCGCTGGTACCGAAGTGCCCATTAAGAAACAATACCGACAAGCTATAACATATAGCTTAGGGTATACAGTACGCATCTCCTCCCAGGACAGCTCGTCTTGAATTTGAAAATGGTTACCGTCTTTCTTACTGGTTTTGTGGGCCAGTGCCTTGTGGTGGGTCCATAAATCGAACTCAACTTCGCTAGTAGATGAGCCGTCACTAGTGCTTCCTAAACTTTCATTTATATCTGAAAGCTCCGCCATTTCTTGTCGTGTGCGCGTTATGAAAACTTACCTAATTGTTGGTGCCATAATTACGCTTCGCTTTCCACCTTTTGCGCGCCAATGTTGCTTAAAATAATCGATTATTGTGTATCAAATGATTAATCGTGCCATCACTAGTAGTTATGTTTTTACAGTATTGACCTGACTAAAACTTGTTACCACTTGCGCGTTCGATCATGGCAAGGAAAGCAATGCCATTGCAAAAATGGCCAAGTCCCTACATTTTTTATTTCCTCCAGAATTCTTATAATCACACATCTCACCCTAAACTATGTACAGTCTCAAGAATTTCCCCAATGAATTGGATGATTATTCTTATATTGCTGTTCAATACTTAATGTTCTTTAAATAGAATAACTCTAGTATTGGAACGATACTATTTTTGTTTACTCGCAAAATATATACATATGCAAGAAAACGAATCAGCATTTTACACCATTTGAAAATTTGTCTGCAGCCTATTAATTAAAACATATTTAGTTAACACGAAAATTTTTGTACTACATGTCATCTCATGAGTTGCATACATTCTTTTTAATTGCTTTATAAGATCTGTTAGAGAATTTCAAGTTTGATATTCTTGCTCAAATAAGTTATATTGAATAATGTATAATAATATTTTAGTTTAGTCAGTTTCCACTCTATTATCGATTGGCGCATTCATAGAAAATTGACATAACGCATTATTTAGTTTTAATTCAACTGCAATGACAAACACTTCTACATACGATAAATCGCTACAAATAATGATAAATTGATCAGTATAGAAAAAAGTGGAAAAAAAGCAAATTAAAACTGATTTGGCAACACTGGTTCGAGCCTCAAGAGACTGAGCCGAGTAAATACGAAGTTGTATAGTCTCCTCAGCGCATTTTTTCGTCGTTGAAAAATTTGTTCTAGATGTCTAGTCTATGTGTTCTCTGGTTAGTGACACAAACCTAGGAAAAAATTTCAAGTCTCTAGCTCTTATACCTGAGATCGACGCGTTCTCACATACGAACGGACAGACTAGGGCTGCAAAACCATCGATAGAGGTTACCCTCGATAGATTTATCCATCGATGGAATGAGCCATCGATACTATCGATAGTTCCATCGAAGATTTGAAGTTTTTACAAATGAATAAATTTTAAATAATTTCGATCATACATCCAGCACAAAATGATTCGTGCAATTTTGTATAAGAAGGCAATACAATAGTAACCGGATATTTATGTGATGGTTGTATATCTAATAAAATATATATTGTATTACATATGGATAAAATTGGATGCGTCATCCTCAGAAGCGGTGGGCAAAAATCTAGTAATACTAGCAGCAGCAAAGGAAGACTTAGAATTATCAAAGTGCGCCACAGTAGAACGCGAAGCAGAAGCGCCATCTTAAATGTATGTACATAATATAATAAAAAACAAACTTGCACTTTAAACATCAGTTTGATATTATTATTAACTTAATGTTTATATATATATGTTATGTTATATATGTATATTCCGGAAAATGCTTACATGCGTCTCTTCGCGCCACCTAGTTGTAAATTATCGATGGATGAAAAAAACCATCGATATATCATGAAAGCCCAAATCCATCGATACTATCAATAGTCTGCATCGATGGATTTGCAGCCTTAGGACAGACAGTCGGGCAGGGCTAAATCGTTACATACTCTTACATACTCTTAACAAGACCATTATACTCTAATTTCCCATTGAAAATGGGTTCAGGGGTATAAAGCTAAGCGCGCAGTTGGGCTTCATATTAAAATGCGTGCTCTTCGCGTGAGCTTGGTGTGAGAATTTTTCACAGCTCGAGCCTCAAACGAAGGAGCCGGACGGTGTTGCTACGAAAATATATGTATGCAAAAACTCGAGTGACTCGACGCCTATATGCTTCGGTTAACTTTTGTATTCCGCTTTTGGTATTATTTATTCTCACTCATTTTACTGAAGTCAGGGAGATCTGAGATCATGAGTCCATGCGACTTTGCACTCTTTCAATATGTTTTATGCCCCTCTGAACGAATACACTTTACTATGTTGGTGTTTAGTTTCGTATTGAATCTTTATTCTGCTGGGCCCGGGTTTTTATACCCAGACTCATGTATAATTTGAACCATTAAATCTAGTGCTTCTATTGCTGAGTGTGTAAGGCTCAGCATTGGTCTATTACATATTATTAACTTATCGCGTAGTTTGTCAGACTCCGCATTGGTTTATTAGCTATTCTTATGCTATCGCTAAGTTTGTAATGCTCAGCGCTCGCCTCTTACGTATTCTAATCGCTAAGGGTCAGGGTCATAATTTATCCCCAGTTTGACAGTTCACACTTGAAACATATGTTATTTATTTTATGCTAGCTGTCGA